>NC_081389.1:7877761-7964048 GCF_030684315.1 Stegostoma tigrinum | reverse complement strand
CTTCATTTTAAACTATTGGATGAATGAAAACAGTCATGTTTCTCTTTGCAATTTATTATGAAACATCAATTAAAAAGGACACCTTTGGAAGCAAATGTGGACCACTCCATCAGGGGCAGAACTCTTGGAAAATAAGATCTGTCTCTTCAAATACTGTTCCAAACTGCACAAGATTACAACATTAAAACTGTGGGAGCAGCTGAGTCAACATGAAGTTGAACGACCAGCACATTCTGCAGAAGGGCCACTGAACCGTTAGCTCGGTTTCTCTCTCTGTAGATGTGGCCAGACTTGCTGAGTTTCTCCAGCAATCCCTGTTTTTGAAAGTATGAAGGATTTTAATGGAGTATGCACCATCGAAGAATAAATCAGATTATGCAAGTTAAAGGTTATGAGCTAAAGAATTAGAGTGGGGTTATTAGAATTGGTTTTACGCAGTCATTTACTTAATATCTGCATTGCATAGGATGCAAGTGGGAGTGACATGGTGGCTCAGTAATTAGCACTGCTGCCTCACACAAGCCACGGCCTGGGTTCAATTCCAGCCTCAGGTGACTGTCTGTGTAGAGTTTGCATGTTCTTCCCATCTCTGCGTGGGTTTGCTCCAGGTTCCTCCCACATTCCAAAGATCTGCAAGTTTTTTGCTTTGGCCATGTTAAATTATCCATAGTGATGTGCAGGGTGGGTGGGAAATGCAGGGTTATAAGATAAAGGTGTGGGTGCTGTGCTGTTCAAAGGGTCAGCGCAGACTCAACTGGTCTGCTTTCACACTGTAGGGACCCTGTGAAAGGATGGCTGACACAGGGTTAGCATGACCTTCCGAGAGGAAGTTCAGTACAAAATTTGTTTTGATTTTTATGAATGTGGGCATCACTGGCAAAGCCAATGTTTTGTTGCCCATCCCAAATTACCCCTGAAATTTGCATTTCAGACAGCAATTAAGAGTCACCCACATTGCAGTCAGACCAATAAGGATGACATTTTCGTCTGTAAAAGACACTAGTAAACAATTAGCGAGCAAAGCTTTCAATGTCTCTGCAATTACTGCGAAAAAGTGAGTCAAAATTAAGCTCCACCAGCTGCTATTGAGAGGGCCTGCATCCCCAAAACAACATGCTGTCTTTCTGGATTGCTAGTCCAGGGACATTACAGGTGTAAAGCAAACATTCGCAGGACTATGGAGAAGGGACAGAGGTTACAGTGGGCTCAACAGCTTCCTAAATGTGATGCAAGATGCTAAATTCTCCCCAACCTACTGAGCCGAGGTGTATTAACAAACACAGTAGAATGTTCTGATTACGTTTCCTACACTTGCTGTGTAAGGCCAATCCACTCCAAATTGCACATATTTGAGAAATATTTTGATTCCGCTGATAAGTGCTGATTGATCTGAGCCTACAGTTGGGCCCTTTATTGAGAGTCAGGATATTTCAGCAGTTCAGAACGAAAATGAGAATGAGCTTTCACTGAGACAGCATTTTACCAAATCTCAAGATCTCCCAAAATGAATTGTAGCCAAAGGGGTACACTGGAAGAGTGATTACAGTTGGACTGTAAGCAACTGGTGCACAGAAAGATGGCACAAACATAATCATCAGCTAATCTGTTTTTAATTATGTTGATTGAGGGAAAAGCAATGAGCGGGTCATGGAAGAATGCAAGTGCAATTTAGGCATTTATTGCGAAAGGAATAGACTACAAAAGTGTGTAATTGTTGCAGCAACTGTACAAGGTATTAATGAGATTGTATCTGGAGTTATTGTACAACGTTTGTCCCTTTACTTCAAAAGAGTTTATAGTTGTATTGGAAACAGTTCAGAGGACGTTCACTGGATTGATTCCAGAGACTGAGAGGTTTGTCTTTTGAAGAGAGAGATTGAGCAGTTAAGGCCTATACCCTCTGGAGTTGAGAAGAATGAGAGGAGATCTGATTGAGGGGTATAAGTTGCAGAAAGAGATTGTCAATGTTGTCATACAGGGGGTGTTTCCTCATGTGGGCCAATCTAGATGAGAAGTCACTGATGAAGGGGTCACTGGACCCAAACATTAACTCTGCTTTCTTCCCACAGATGCTGCCAGACCTGCTGAGCTTCTCCAGCAATTTCTGGGGACAGTCCAATTTACCGCCCATTCTGTCTTTACTCATTCATCAGCAAAGAAGTGGAAGGGGTCAGCAGTGTCATTAAGCAGCACTTGCAAAAGAATAACCTGCTCAGTGACACCTAGTTTGGGTTCTGCCAGGGCCACTCAGCTCCTGACCTCATCACAGCCTTGGTTCAAACATGGACAAAAGAGCTGAATTCCAGAGGGGAGGTGAGAGTGACATCAAGGCTGCTTTAATTGATTGTGGCATGTAGAAGACCAAGCAAAACTGGAATCAATGCAAATTGAGGTAAAACTCTCCACTGGATGGAGTCATAACGCACACATAGTTGTGTCTGTTTGAGGTCAGTCATCCCAGCTGCAGGACATCTGTGCAGGAGTTCCTCAGGGGAGTGGCCTAGGCCCAACCACCTTCAGCTTCTTCATGCTGACCTTCCCTCCATCAGATGGTCAGAAGTGGCGATGTACACCGAGAATCACACAATGTTTAGTACCGTGGGGAGGTGATGGCCTAGTGGTATTATCACTGGACTATTAATCCAGAGACCTAGGTAGTGTTGTGGGGACCTGCGTTCAAATCCCACCATGGCAGATGGTGGAATTTGAATTCAATAAATATCTGGAAATACAAATGTAATGATGACCATGAATTCGTTGCCAATTGTCAGGAAAAACCCATCTGTGTCACTAATATCCTCTAGGGAAGGAAACTGCTGTCCTTACCTGGTCTGGCCTGTGTGACTCCAGACCCACAGCACTGTGATTTATTCTGAACTACCCTCTGGGCAATAAATGCAGCCTGGCCTGTGACATCTTCATCATTATAAATGAATAAAGTGGGGGGAATCCTTCGCAACTCCCTAGATACTGAAATAGTCCTGTCCCACGTGAGCCAGATCTGGACAATATTCCAGGGCCTGTTGCACCGAGTAATTTGTAAGCCACACAGTGCCGTGACTGTATCCTAAATGACAGAATCTAACCACCATCCCTTTGATCCAAAGTGGTCATGACCGTCGCTGAGTCTCCCATTGTCAATATCCTTTATTGCCATTCCCAGAAACTGATCTGAACAAGCCGCATAATAGAGTGCCTACAGGAGCAGATCAGGGCTGAGTAACTCACCTCCTGACTCCCCAAAGCCTGTCCACTATCTACGAGGCACAAGTCAGTAGTGTGATGGACTATTCCCCACTCGCCTTGGATGGGTGCAGCTCCAACAACGCTCAAGAAACTTGACACCATCCAGGACAAAGCAGCCCGCTTGATTGGCACCACATCCACCATCTTAAACCTTCACTCCCTCCACAATAGACACAGTGTGGCAGCAGTGTGTACCATCTCCAAGATGAGTTGCGAGGCTGCTTCACCCTCCAACCCTGTCGTCTCCACCACCCCGAACAACGAGGGCAGCAGTCATGAGGAAGTTCAAGCAACTGCAAGTTCTCCTCAACTCATTCCCTATCCTGGCTCGAAAATATTGCACTGTTCCTTCATCCTGGCTCAAAAATGTTGCACTGTTCCTTAGTTGGCATTTTGTCATAAACTGAGCACTCCCTTATTAACACTGTTGATGTTGTATGTGTCCCATTCAGTGAGGCGTCTCCCAACCCACCACTTCAGTAGGATGGGCAATAAATGCTGGCCTTGCCAGTAGTGCTCATGGTGCTGTGAAAGGGTAAAATGAGGTATTACCATTCTGATAGTGCAACACCCCTTCTGTACAGCACTCCTACCGTTCTGCCCTTCTCACATTATAAACCTATACTACCCCTCTGACAGTACAGCACACCCTCCATTCTGCCCTTCTCACATTATAAACCCATACTACCCCTCTGATAGTACAGCACACCCACCATACTGTCCCTCTGACAGTATAGATCCATACTACCCCTCTGATAGTACAGCACACCCACCATACTGCCCTTCTGACTGTATAAACCCATACTACCCCTCTGATAGTACAGCACACCCACCATACTGTCCCTCTGACAGTATAAACCCATACTACCCCTCTGATAGTACAGCACACCCACCATACTGTCCCTCTGACAGTATAAACCCATACTACCCCTCTGACAGTACAGCACACCCACCATACTGTCCCTCTGACAGTATAAACCCATACTACCCCTCTGACAGTACAGCACACCCACCATACTGTCCCTCTGACAGTATAAACCCATACTACCCCTCTGATAGTACAGCACACCCACCATACTGTCCCTCTGACAGTATAAACCCATACTACCCCTCTGACAGTACAGCACACCCACCATACTGTCCCTCTGACAGTATAAACCCATACTACCCCTCTGATAGTACAGCACACCCACCATACTGTCCCTCTGACAGTATAAACCCATACTACCCCTCTGATAGTACAGCACACCCACCATACTGTCCCTCTGACAGTATAAACCCATACTACCCCTCTGATAGTACAGCACACCCACCATACTGCTCTTCTGACAGTATAGATCCATACTGTCCCTCTGATAGTACAGCACACCCTCCATTCTGCCCTTCTCACATTATAAACCTATACTACCCCTCTGACAGTACAGCACACCCTCCATTCTGCCCTTCTCACATTATAAACCTATACTACCCCTCTGATAGTACAGCACATCCTCCATACTGCCCTTCTGACAGTATAAACCCATACTACCCCTCTGATAGTACAGCACACCCACCATACTGCCGTTCTGACTGTAGAAACCCATACTACCCCTCTGATAGTACAGCACACCCTCCATACTGCCGTTCTGACTGTATAAACCCATACTACCCCTCTGATAGTACAGCACACCCACCATACTGTCCCTCTGACAGTATAAACCCATACTACCCCTCTGACAGTACAGCACACCCACCATACTGTCCCTCTGACAGTATAAACCCATACTACCCCTCTGATAGTACAGCACACCCACCATACTGTCCCTCTGACAGTATAAACCCATACTACCCCTCTGATAGTACAGCACACCCACCATACTGTCCCTCTGACAGTATAAACCCATACTACCCCTCTGATAGTACAGCACACCCACCATACTGCTCTTCTGACAGTATAGATCCATACTGTCCCTCTGATAGTACAGCACACCCTCCATTCTGCCCTTCTCACATTATAAACCTATACTACCCCTCTGACAGTACAGCACACCCTCCATTCTGCCCTTCTCACATTATAAACCTATACTACCCCTCTGATAGTACAGCACATCCTCCATACTGCCCTTCTGACAGTATAAACCCATACTACCCCTCTGATAGTACAGCACACCCACCATACTGCCGTTCTGACTGTAGAAACCCATACTACCCCTCTGATAGTACAGCACACCCTCCATACTGCAGTTCTGACTGTATAAACCCATACTACCCCTCTGACAGTACAGCACACCCTCCATACTGTCCCTCTGACAGTACAGCACACCCTCTGTACAGCCCCCTCTGAGCGATCTCTCAATCATGGATTGGAATATCAGCCTGTCTCACACACTCGAGTGTGACTCGAACTCATGACCTTCAGCTCAAACACGACAGAGCACCACTGAGCACTTGATTTCCTATTCATTTGATTATGCCCCCCCACCGCAACCGGCAGCCTGGACTCGTTTGTAATGTGACAACACTACACTTCATAGAATGTAGACAGCTCTCAGCTAGGTGTAGAAATTCGCCTGGTTAGGGGCTGCGTGTGACGAGCGCGCTGATTCTCTGTTGGGGATGGAACCATTTATATTTCCTGGGTTTCACCAAAGTGACAATTATGTCTGACAATGGAGGCAGACACAGGCACCTTGCAATTGTAGTAGGACAGCAGTGAGTGTGAATGAAAATTCAAGGCATACTTTCCGATAGGAACTTTAAAAGCTTCAGCAAGTAACAAGATTAACCAAGATCGCTGAGGGAAAGTTGCTGCCGTTTTAGAAGCGAGTATTCTCAGACCTGAGTGGTTTTGTTCTGATCCTTCATCCACTTGTCCATTTCATCTCTGGGAAGGGTGAGGCTTCAGTCTGCCGTCCTTGCCAGTCAAATTGAGACATTGCGTATGTCCGGAGCTGAGGAATATAATCAGTCAGCTGGGAACTGGGAAAGGCGAATGGCAGCCCTATTAGCCTGAGCCATCAGTCTGATCAATTACACTGTTGGTAATGGATCAGACTGAAGGTCATGGCAGCAGCAACAGTGACTTATCCTCTATCATAGACACCTCTACCTCGGGACTGGGAGGGCTCTGTTTGAATCCCACCTGCTCAAGAGGTGTAGCGTAACATCTCTGCACAGGTTGATGAGTAATCTTTGAAAAGGATCGAGTGGTGTGGAGTCACTGTTGGTTACCATTTATTGACCTGATCTGGATGAGAATGTAGGGGACATCGTTAGTAAGTTTGCAAATGACACCAAAGTTGGTGGTATTGGACAGTGAGGAGTGTTATCGAAGATTACAAGGGAATCTTGATCAATTGGGCCAATGGGACGAGGAGTAGCAAATGGAGTTCAGTTTAGATAAATGCGAGGTGTTGCCAAACCAGGACAGGACATACACAGCTAATGATAGGGCCCTGGGGAGTGATGTAGAACAGAAAGATGCAGGGGTTCAGGCACAAAGTTAATTGGAACAGAGGTAACGTGGTAAAGAAGGCGTTTGGTATGCTCGCCTTCGTTGCCCATGTCGTTGAGTACAGAAGTTGGAACATCACGTTGCAGTTGAACAGGACATTGGTGAGGCCCCTCCTGGAGGGACACGGGCCAAATGGGAGAAGTTTAGTTTGGGTAACTTGGTCGGCATGGACTAGTTTGACCGTAGGGTCTGTTTCCCTGCTGTATGACGTTATAAGCACCATTGAGTTCCCTGCAGTGGGTCAAAAACAGAAAGAAGCCTCGAACAATCTGCGATATGGAACTTGAGAGTGTGTTCTTTATAACCGATCAGTGTGGTTTTCTCAGCCTGGTTTCCAGCAGCCACCTGGGTTACATCTGTGACATGAGGGCTTACTTCAGGTGTTTGAGCTGAAATATTACAAAATTAAATACCGCGATTGCAACACGACCTTCGTTTGCGCCTTGCAACTTGGCAAATGGAAACTGCACAAAAGCCACAGCTTGACTGAATGACATTTCCCAGCTGGAGTTTTTAACTAAGAAGGATTTGGCTTTGCAGCCGGTCTCCGGGAGCCTTGCTTACTGTGTGGCAGTTTCCAGAGCTACATTGCCACCTGTTGCAGTCTGCTTGTAACTGCAGGAAACAAGGAAGCTGAGCTGATCTTATTGAAACTGCCCTGCAGGGATTGATTAGGTAGTTCTGGGTAAGACATTCCCTCTTGCGAGAGAGTCCAGAATTAAGGGATAATGGGAACTGCAGATGCTGGACAATCCAAGATAACAAAGTGTGGAGCTGGATGAACACAGCAGGCCAAGCAGCATCTTGACGTTTTGGGCCTACACCCTTCATCGATGAAAGGTCTAGGCCCGAAGCATCAGCTTTCGTGCTCCTGAGATGCTGCTTGGCCTGCTGTGTTCATCCAGCTCCACACTTTGTTATCCAGAATTAAGGGACATGGGTTGAAATCTTAGGGATCTCCCATTTAGGGTGGAGATGGGGAGAATATTTTTCTGTTGGAGACTTTTTGATCTGTGGGATTTTCTTCCTCAGCCAGTATTGGAGGCTGGTCTTTTGAGGTTGAGGGAGAGATTCGATTCCCTACAATGTGGAAACAGGCCCTTCGGCCCAACAAGTCCACACCATCCCTTGCAGCATCCCACCCAGATCCATCCCCCTATTACCCACACACTTCCCTGAACACTATGGGCAATTTAGCAAGGCCAATCCACCTAGCCTGCACATCTTTGGACTGTGAGAGGAAACCGGAGCACCCAGAGGAAAGCCACGCGGACGTGGGGAGAAAGTTGCCCGAGGCTGGAATCGAACGCGGGTCCCTGGTGCTGTGAGGCTGCAGTGCTAACCACTGAGCCACCGTGCCGCCCCTGAGAGTTTAGGTCTACACACATTTTATGGTTGTGGGGGTTAACTGGGAAAATCGAGTGGAGACCACAATCAAATTGACCAACACCTTATCATACACTGCAGGTTCGAGGGACTGAACATAGCTTCTAACACATGCATTTTTGTCCGTATGGAATGAGAACTGGAATCAGCTTTAGAACATAGAACATAGAACAGTACAGCACAGAACAGGCCCTTCAGCCCACAATGTTGTGCCGATCATTGATCCTCATGTATGCACCCTCAAATTTCTGTGACCATATGCATGTCCAGCAGTCTCTTAAATGACCCCAATGACCTTGCTTCCACAACTGCTGCTGGCAACGCATTCCATGCTCTCTCAACTCTCTGTGTAAAGAACCTGCCTCTAACATCCCCTCTACGGACATTGAAAATTTTACAAGTCACCACTTACAGCACCATCTTAGGAATAAGGATACCTGGGTACAGATTCTTAAGTAGAAATTCTAGGGGCAAAAGATTCAGAAGAAAAAGAAATATATGTTCAGTATTACAGATACTAGGAATAAGTTATAAAGTCAAGAAATAAAAGTTCAGAATAACAGTCCTTCTGGCCCAGTCCATGCTGGCATCTGGACTCCAGTCTACGCCATGCCTTGAATCTAGGCTGCATTAGGCTTCACCTTGAGGCTTTCAAGGCTGGGGGAATGCTCTGGAATCATCTTTAGGCTGGAGATCCACACTGAGGTGATGCTGGGCCGAAGGACCACTACTGCTACACTGGGCAGAGACACCACCTCTACGCTGGGCCGAAAGACTGTCACTGCTACACTGGGCTGACAGGGAACAGCCCCAAGCTTGGAGCAGAGTGTCATACGAGGAGGAGGTGGAAGAAGGGGAGGAAGCCAGGAAATGAGAGAGGAAGAAGTGAGGGGTTGAGGAGACAAGAGAAAGGTGGTGAGTCTTGAGGGATGCCGGGGGTCAAGAATGAGTGGAGGAAGGGAAGGAAGGAGATAAGGTGAGGAAGGGGTGAAGGGGGAGAGAATGCAGAGTGAGCATTTCTGTTACCTGAGGAGCAGATCAGACTCATTTGCCTGGTCCAGTGAGAGTGGCCAATATCTTACTGCAGAGCATCAGCAGTGGTTATCCTTTCAGGGCCATCACTGGTTCCTACTTAACCTTCTCCAAAATAGGTCCCAACATGGCACTGACAATCTCATCCCCAACCAGTGCGTTATTCCTCTATCCGATGAGAGATGTTCTGAACGTATCAGACACATCTCAGTTTAAAATATGTGTCCCCTTATTGTCTAACAATGTCCCCTTGTTCCAGATCCCTCCCAGTGGAAACAATTTCTCAACATCAATGCTGTCAAGCCCCCTCAGAATCTTGTGTTTGAGTAAGATCACCCCTCATTCTTCTTCGCACTAAAGGCCAGGAATCAGTGAGTGTACCTCTGAACTACCTTCAGTGCCAAAATATTATAGAGCATTGCAGCAAGAGTAGCTCAAACCTGACCACTGATAGGTGAACAGATATGTAGCAAATATGTCAGGTGGCAAAGTTACAACCAGCCTAACAAACAAACATGATTCAAAGTGCAGAGCTGGATGAACACAGCAGGCCAAGCAGCATTACAGGAGCAGGAAAGCTGACGTTTCAGGCCTAGACCCTTCTTCAGAAACAAAAACGTCAGCTTTCCTGCTCCTCTGCTGCTCGGCCTGCTGTGTTCATCCAGCTCTACACCTTGTTATCTCAGATTCTCCAGCATCGGCAGTTCCTACTATCTCTGATTCAAAGTGCTTTTATTTGGGAGTCAGGCTGAAATAACTCCAGAGGCCGGCAATATCTTGTCACCAAGTCCCCCTTTATTCCCACATGGAGAGTCCTTTTCTCTGAGTCGTCACCCAGAATCTCTGACTGGCCTCTCTTTTATCTGTCAGCCAGGGCTCCCTGATTGGTGCTGGTAATCTGGTCCAATCGGGGAACTCCTGTTTGATAAAGTCCACCTGGCTGACCTCGTTACAATCATTACAGGGTTTAGTCTGTTTATAGTGGAATTGTGGATGTAGTCTGTTCGCAGTGGGAATGTGGGTATGGTCTGTTTGTAATGGGATTGTGGGTATGGTCTGTGCAATGGGATTGTGGGTATGGTCATCTTGTAATGCGATTATGGTATAGTCAGTTTGTAATGGGATTATGGGTGTGGTCTGTTTGTAATGGGGTTGTAGATATGGCCCATTTGAAATGGGATTGTGCAAGTGGTCTGTTTGTAATGTATTTGTGAGTGTGGCCTCCTCACAGAGTCAGAAATATTTATGGAAGCAAGGTTTAGTGAGTAGATGTAAATGAAGGTGAATCAGATGTGTTGTAGTTACCTGAACAGTACCTCGTCCCAAACTTCTAGAACTTCAGACTAACTGGTTTCGATTTGCATGCTGATTAGTTGTGCTTCTGGTCATTAATACAAAAGAACTCACAATCCTAATGTATAGTGCTAAGGGAAGTACACACATACAAACAGCCCTGGACTGTCCTTATAGAGTAGCCCCCACGTATATGTGGACATGTAGATACACGGTACTCATTGATTGATTGATTGGATTTTCACTTTTGTGGTGAAGCCAGTGTTCTTCCCATTTCATTGGGAAAGTTCATAAGGAACTAGCAATCTCAACAACATGGTCTTCCCTTTTCCCCAACTGCAGTTTCAAACTAACACCAGATTGAGGGTCCGCCTAACCTGCACATCTTTGGACTTGTGTGTGTGTGTGTGTGTGTGTGTGTGTGTGTGTCAATAATTAATTTCACCATTTATTGGTCTGGATTTGGAACCCGCAAATAAGGCTGGCTGCGTCCCTCGCACAGCCCATAAGCAAATACATTTCTGATGAAGGGTCCAGACCCAAAGCGTCAGCTTTCCTGCTCCTCTGATGCTGCCGGGCCTGCTGTGTTCCTCCAGCTCCACACCTTGTTATCGCAGATTCTCCAGCGTCAGCAGTTCCTGCTGTCTCTGACCAGATTGTGGGGACCTCAGTGTATCCAGTAACAGTGATGTCATTCAAGCAGCCGATCACAGTGAAATATTGCCACAGTGAGCAAACCAGGCATCTAAAATGTAAAATCCTAAAAAGACAAAGTGGATTTCATGTTTCTTGGCAGGATGAGGTTGGCGGAAGAAAATGGGAGTGGCTTGTTCTACTCCAACTGGTTCTTTGTCCAAACTCGTGTCAGATGGTCAGTGAGTGTCTATTCAGCAGGAAGAAAGCCATTTAGGGTGTCATCACACCCAATCAGGAGTGTAGGCCAGGAAGTCATTCAGCAGGGGGATAATATCACAAGTCGGAAGTTGGCTACAAAGGCAACGTTGTCATACTTTAGAGCTGGAGGAACACAGCAGGCCCAGCAGCATCAGAGGAGCAGGAAAGTTGATGTTTCAGGTCTGGACCCTTGTCATACTTTAATTTGCATTTGCTTATGGGGTGTGTGAAGGAGGCAGCCTGCCTAATTTCTGGGGTTAAAATCCAGACCAATAAATGGCAAAATTGATTATCGACATGTACAGAAGTCCAAATATGTGCCGGTTAGATGGAGTGACTGTGACAAATTGTGTGTAGTGTCCAGGGATGTGCCGGCTAGGTAAGTTAACCATGAGAAATGCAGATTTACAGGGATAGGGTGGGGTGCTGGGTCTGAGTGGGATGCATTTTGGAGGGACTGTGCAGAGCCGATGGGCCGAATGGGCTCCTCCTGCTCTGTAGGGATTCTGCGATGGAGTTAGAAGCTAGGAAAACAAACTTTAATTTGTTTAATCCTTTTAAAGTATATGTGGGATATGTGCCACAGTGGAGAAATTTGATTTGATTTAATTTTGCCACATGTGCTTAGGTACAGTGAAAAGTTTTGTTTTGCGCGCAGTACAGACACATCCTACCATACAGAGTGTATTGGAGTAGTAGAACTGAGTGAGGTATGCAAAGTTACAGCTGCAGAGAATGGGCATGTAAAGTGAGATTTGACATTCCACAATTATAAAACAATGCTTTTGGAGCAAATAAAACAGATTGGCAGTAATAATTCTGCCATTGAACCACATTTCAACAAACTATTATTGGTTTAATGTTTTCAAGAGTTTTTACAGCAAGGCAAAAAGCGTAAGAGTCAGAGCTCTTAGCCATTTCATTCACTTCCTATTGACCTGGCTCAACTGTCTATGTCCTCAGAAGCTGAGGCTATTGAGAGCAACTAGAGCAGGGTCAGCATGGCTGCCCTTAAGCACAAGGGATGTGGCTCAATTCCACCATTGGTTGACTGTCTGTGTGGAGTTTGCCCGTTTTTCCCTGTGCTGGCGTGGGTTTCCTCCCCCAGCCCAAAGATGTGCAGGTTAGGGTGGAATGGCCATGCTAAATGTGAGGTTACAAGGATGGGGTGGGGTTCTCTTTGGAAAGTTAGTGCAGACCCAGTGGGCTGAATGGCCTCTTTCTGCACTTTAGAGATTCTACAAATTTATTTAGAACTTCATGTTCTCGTGTTATGTGTGGATCCCATTTGCCTTCAATTTCAATGGTGGTGGTCTCAGTTTCATTGGTCATGTAAAATCCAGGACATTCTATCGTTCTGAATCAGAAATGGGTTTTCTGCTTGAATTTATCAAATGGTATTGGTGCTCACCCTCCACTCCACGACCTCAAATGTTCACCAAATGCCCTTTGCCACCCTGTTCGTAATCTGGGATAACACAGTGTAGAGCTGGATGAACACAGCAGGCCAAGCAGCATTGGAGGAGCAGGAAAGCTGACGTTTCGGGTCTTGACCCTTCATTGGAAAAGGGTGGAAGTCTGATTGGTTTTAGTTGCTTCTAAACTGCAAATGAGCCATTAGCTAACAGAATGGGACGAACACTGTTGGTCAGGGTGTTTTGCGTTATTGTCTGGGTTGATAAGTTCAGAAATGTTGAAAGCCAGCAACTTATCTGTACTTCCTCACAATGATACTTTTATATGTGCAATGTTTAACAGAATATTAGATTGACCTGTTTTTCTTTAAAAAAAGGTTTGTTTAGGAAATGGTTTGAAGTACATAAAAAATAAGGTTGTGATCAAACACATTTTATTCTGTTCCAGCTCAAATTGAAATTATCCCATGCAAGATCTGTGGAGATAAATCATCTGGAATCCATTATGGTGTCATTACGTGTGAAGGCTGTAAGGTGAGTAGTAGCCAGATGTTTGGAGAACTCTGAGGGATTTGGAGAAATTTTCCCTAATACTGAAAAATTGTGTGCCCATGTCATAGAATGCCTTAATTATTTTTTGTTAAATCACCTCAAAGAAGACAAATATTTATGAAAGAATGCCTCGAATAGGGAGGCACAGTGGCTGAGTGGTTAGCACAGCTACCTCACAGCATTTAGAGATATGGGTTTGATTCTACCCTTGGGTAACTGTCTGTATGGAGTTTGCACATTCTACCTGTTTCTGTATGGTTTCCTCTGGATATTCTGTTTTCCTCACACAGTCCAAAGACATGTAGGTGAGTTGGATTGGCCATGCTAAATTGTCCAGAGATGTGTGTGTTAGTCATGAGAACTGCAGGGTTACAGGGATGGGATGGGCCTGGGTGGGATGTTCTTTGGATGGTTGGTATGGGATGAATGGCCTGCTTCCACACTGTAGGGATTCTATGAGTATTGAAGGCAGCATTGTCGGAAAGTTGTTTTTGCAACATTTCATAGCCAAAGTTGTTACATTGGCAACGTGATAAAACGCGAACATGCACGCAGTAAGTTCCCGCAAGCAGCAATGAGATAAATGGCCAGATAATCTATTTAACAATGGGGGTTGGGAAGTAAATGTTGATGGTGATGATGAATTTGAAAAAGTCGGAAAGTTTTTGGCGACTGATAGTGACCCTAGCTCCGAGCCAGGAAACCTGCAATACCAAACAAATCGATTAGGATAATACCTGGAATTGTGAAAGTGTTGACCTGATTGATGTTTTCAGAATTATTTTGCCTGCTTTGTGACATGATTTGAGGACGCAATTTAAGAACATCTATTCGAAGGTTTAAAAAAAAAGTAATGAATTAATTCATGGAGCGCTTAGCAGTTGTTGTCGAAGGAGGGAGCAGCAGAATTTTACAAACAATGAGTCATGCCTGATGAGGCAACTGAAGTCATGGTCAGGAAGTCATAGAGTCGTAGAGCTGTACAGCATGGAAACTGACCCTTTGGCCCAACTTGTCCAAGTTTTTATTTATGTATATTTCCACAAAGCATTTGATTAAAATCTCTCATAGCAGACTATTAGCTAAACATGAAGTTCATGAAACTCGAGACAGATTGTATATCTGTTTATGACAATTTCTTGTGAACTGAATGTATTAAATGATGCGGCAAAGGTGGGCCTAAGTTGCGGATTGGTCATGACAACTTTGAATGGCGAAACAGACAGATACAATGTACCAATACTCAATGCAGGGGCAAACTACTGCAGGTGCTGGAATTTGTACTGAAAACTAAAAGTGCTGGTGATCACACGGGGTGAGGTAGTATCCATGGAGAGAGAGCAAGCTAACGATTCAAATCTAGACTTGAACCATTAGCTTTCATTCTCTCCTTGGATTCTGCCTGACCCAATATACAGTTTTATTTTTACAAGGGAGATTCTTATTTGAGAAACTTTAAAGTTAAGAGAATGAGGGCCAGGATTAGTCGAGGTTCCTTATGGAGAAAGCACTTCCACAGACTAGATGTATTGGCCTC
Organism: Stegostoma tigrinum; assembly: GCF_030684315.1. Classification (NCBI taxonomy): domain Eukaryota; kingdom Metazoa; phylum Chordata; class Chondrichthyes; order Orectolobiformes; family Stegostomatidae; genus Stegostoma; species Stegostoma tigrinum. The sequence goes on along the minus strand of NC_081389.1, from coordinate 7,949,200 downwards.
TATAAAATTCCGTGAAATGCATGAAGCACATAATTTCAAAACTTTTAAATCAAAGGTGTTTTGCTTAAATTCAGTCATTTAAAAGTTCCCACCTTCCTTTGTTACTTAATTTGTTCAGTTCAGCTCAGTAGATCGATTCAAAATGACTAAAATATCATGAATGAATTCAAATTATCAGTATAGTATGTTTGCAATGTTTAGCGTTTTCTTTATATGTACAAATAAGTGCTAGTCACTTTTGTTTCATTGGTTCACAAACTGTCCAGGCATCATTTATGTGGTGAAAACTCCAGTGTTCATCAAGAGCACCACCGTACGCTCTCGCAGTTAGGCTCAGCAGCAAGGCAGAACTGTGCCTGGTAAAGAAGGGGAACCCATACCAAATATCTGCAGCTGTTAATCTCTCTGATGTCCTTAAAAACATAAAACCTGGGCAGGTATAGGCCATTCAGCCCTTTTGAACCCGCTGCATCTTTCACTATAATCATTGCTAATCATCCAACTCAGTAGCCTGTTCCTGGACACTGTACCCTTTGATCCCGTTACCCTTGAGAACATTTCCACCTTCAAAATATTCAATGTTTTGGCCTCAACTGCTTTCTATTTGAGAGAATTCCACAGGCTCACCACTCTCTGGATCAAGACACTCCTCCTCATCTCAGTCCTTTTTGGCAGACCCTATAACCTTGCACTGCGATCCCTGGTCCTGGACTCCCTGGTCTTTGGGAACATCCCTCCTGCATTTACCATTTCCAGTCATAGAGAACTACAGCATGGTAGCAGACCCTTCAGCCCAACTTGTCCATGCTGACCAGATCTCCTAAATTTAATCTAGTCCCATTTGACACATACCCCTCTAAACCCTTCCTACTCATCTACCCATCCAGATGCCTTTTAAATGTTGAATTGTACCAGCCTCCACCACTTCCTCTGGCAGCTCATTCCATACACGCACCACCCTCTGTATGGAAAAGTTACCCCTTAGGACCCTTTTAAATGTCACCCTAAACCTATGCCCTATACCTTTGGACACCCCCCACCCTATCCATGCCCCTCATGATTTTATAAATCTCTTCAAGGTCACCCCTCACTCTCCAACACTCCAGGGAAAATAGCCTCAGCCTATCTGGCCTCTCCCTACAGCTCAAACCCTCTATTCGTGGCAATATCCTTGTAAATCTTTTAAGTTTCACAACATCTTTCCTGTTAGAACTCTAATAGGTTTCTATGTGATTTCCCCCCCTAAACGCCAGTGAATATCGCCCGAAACTTCTGTAAGATTAGTTCACCCAGCGTTTGCCAAAAAGATGTTGCTCGATAGGTCAGGAAAACAAAATTATTTTTCCATCTCAAGTGCAGTGAGCATGTATTGCAAAAAGATCAGACACAGTCAGTTTGTAGTTGGAACAATTAAATAAATCCTGAAGTCAGAAGGAATAGTGACCTGTCAATGCGGTTCTCTTCAATTGTTCATCCTTGTTTGATATGCAATATATTTTGGGCACAAGATCAATTTGTCATTGATATATATGTACTGAGAGTTCATCTCTGGTTCAAGAATGGAGTGTAGGCAAAAGGAGATTCAAACGCTTTCAACAAGTGCTTAACAGTGATTGTACTTCCCTGTGGACTGGGAGAACACATCTTGCTTTGACTGGGACAGCTTTCATTGTGAGATTGAAACTGGAAACCACTCCAACATAATCCACTCGAGTGGAATATTAATGAATTCCCATAGAAACCCAGGATAAATATTCAAGAGGGAGACCAGATACACCGGCCAGAAGAGGTTCTGGAGCTAGACTGCGTGAATAATACTCTAATTTAGTTTTTTAAAAAATCACATTTCAATTCGGTTGCCGCACATTTGTCTTGTTTGTTAAACCACACTTCCCTGATCTATGTTAGTGATTTTAAAGTGAAGTTTTTTAAAACCAGTTTAACTATGGTGTTTACACAAACTGTGAGCACTGTTTTGCAAGGCTTGACGCCAAAAGCAGTTCCATTAGAAATTAGTCACTACAGCGTGGAATTTCTAGGCTAGTATGAGCCATGATTGGGCAACTGACTTACTTACTCTCTTTAGTTAACCTCTGTGTACTTCCAAACGCAATGATTTTTAATGAGCACAAATTGAAAAGAAACTTTGTTTCTGAACTTAGTGGGAGAGAATTTGTTTCTTATATTATCGTAGGATCACAGAGTTAGAATGCAGGGGGCTATTTGGCCCATAGGCCTGTGCTGGCTGTCTTCAAGTGCAGCTTGCTGAAAGCCATTCTCCTGTCTCCCACCCCCCACCCCCGAGAGGCCTGCAAATGTTTTCCCTTCAGGGAATTTTTCAGTCACCCGTTTGAAAGCCACAATTATAACTTCCTCGACCTCACTCTCAGAGTGAGTTTTCAGTCATAACTATCTGATGAGTAGAAAACAAGCTTTTGTTCCAGGAAAGGGAATGAGAACTGTCAGGTTGGCCGTAATCATATTGAATGGCAGAACAGACCTGAGAGGCCGAATGATCTGTTCCTGTTCTGACTTCTAATGTTGCCAATGTTTCTTTTCCCTGCCACCTTAGACTGATGCCCCCTTGTTCTTGATCCTTCCATTGTTGAAAATAGATCTTCCCTGCTAATGCTGCCCAGACTCCCCATGTTTTTGAACACTTCCTTCAAATTTCCCCTCTCTTCTCTCTTCTCTCTTCTCTCCTTTCTGTATAGAGCAGCCCGAGCTTCTCCATTCTGTGCTCGGAAAAGAAGTCCCTCATCCCTGGAAGCAGTCTTGTGAATCACCAACTCCCTACATGAGAGGCCATTTGGCCTGTTGACTCTGCACTGACCCTCCACAGAGCATCCCACCCAAATCCCTACCATATCCCATAACACCACATTAACTGTGACTAATCCACCTAGCCTGCATATCTTTGAACACTATGGGGCATTTTAGCACGACCAATCCCCCTAACCTGTCCATCGTCGAAGTGTGGGAGGAAACCGGAGCCCCTGGAGGAAACCCACACAGACATGGGGAGAATGTGCAAACTCCACAGAGACTGTCACCTGGAATTGAGCTCGGGTTCCTGGTGCTGTGAGGCAGCAGTGTTAACCACTGAACCTATTTCTTATTTATTTATTTTTCCTTTATTTATTCACGGGATCAGGGCATCACTGACTAGGCAGCATTTATTGCCCATCCCTGATTGTCCAGAGGGCAGTTCAGAGTCAACCACATTGCTGAGTCACATGTGGTCCAGACCAGATAAGGATGGCCATTTCCTCCCCTAAAGGACATTAATGAATCAGATGGATTTTTCCCAACAATTGACAATGGATTCATGGTCATTATTAGACTCTTAATTCCAGATATTTTTATTGAATTCAAATTCCACCATCTGCTGTGGCAGGATTTGAACCCAGGTCCCCGGGATGTCACCTGGGTCTCTGGGTTAACAGGCCAGCGATAATACCGCTAGGCTGACACCTCTATTTAGGCCATTCAGCCTTCATTTCCCCTTAAAAATTTCAATTGCCAATCTCCACTGCCTCCTGAGACAGCAAGTCACAAATTCACACAACCCTGTGAGATGAAAAAGAATCTCCTTACTTCTATCCTGAAAGGATGACCCCTAGTTTTTAAACCAGTGCTCCTAGTTATTGAGTCATTGTCATCTAACACAGAAACTCTTCGGTCCAACCAGTCCATGCCAACCATAATCCCAAACTAAACTAGTCCCACCTGCCTGACCTCAGCCTGTCAAACATTTCCTATTCACTTATTCAAATCTTTTAAACATTGTATCTGTATCGGCATTCACCACTTTCTCTGGAAGTTCATTCTACACATGAACCACCCTCTGTGTTTAAAATGTTATCCCTCATGTCTTTTTAAAATCTTTCTCTCTCACCTTCAAAAGATGCTGGTTAGTCTTTAAATTCCTCATCCTGGGGAAAAAATACCTGCCGTTGACCTTATCTCTCCAGCACCTGATTTTCCAAACCTCCATAGGGCCACCCCATCAACCTGTTATGCTCCAATGAAAAAAGTCCCAACCTTTCCTTATATCCCAAACCCTCCATTCCCAGCAGCATTGTGGTAACTCTCTTTTCTGAACCCTGCCTAATAATATCTTTCCTTTAACAAGGTGGCCAGAACTGGACGCAGTACTCCAGAAGAGACCCCACCTTCAAATATTTATCCAGCTCTCTTTTGAGATGTCCTAAAGTTGTTTGAGCCTTCCATTTTAACGGTGCCAATCCAGCCTAGTGCAGCTCTTTGGCACGTGCTGGTTCTGTCGGTGTGCCGAGAGGGGCCATGTGGACCCGCGGCATTCACTGAGCTCCCAATCAGCACTAGTTCCGGGAAGTCAGTGTTAGCGCAGCTTTATCTGTTAATATTGCCATGGGGAACAAACCAAATTAGGGCTTCCCAAGTGGGGGACAAGGATCATGAGCTGAAACTTTGGGATCTGAGAAACATAGAGAGCAGGAGCAGACCATTTGGCCCTTCAAGCCTTCTCCACTATTCAGTATGATGGTAGCTGATCATCCAACTCAGTCCCCTGTTCCCACTTACTCTCCATATCCTTTGATCCCTTCAGCCCTAAGAGCTATATCTAACTCCTTCTTGAAAACATTCAGTGTTTTGACCTGAACCGCTTTCTGTGGCAGAGTATTCCACAGGTTCACCACCGTCTGGGTGAAGACATTCCTCCTCATTCCAGCCTTAAGTGGCTTAACCCTGTGTCCTCAGAGTGTGATCTCTGGACTCCAGGCCATTGGGATTATCCCCCTTCTACACTAATGCAGTGCGAGCTCAGATGCAGTCACCGGACCTATGATTGAGTTACATCAGCTGTTCTCCCGCTCAAGCAGGCCCCCATCGCTGTAGTCCTCACCCAACCCACCCACACAGTGATAGATCACGACAGTTTTTAAACCTTGAGATGGGGACTTAGAGCGAGAAAAGGCTCAGGAGGTGCTGAACTAAAGAAGGAAGCTTTCGCTTTCCAAACACACACAACAACCAATGAAATTGGCTGGCATAGTGGCTCATTGGTTAGCACTGTTTTCTCGCAGCTCCAGGAACCCAGGTTCGATTCCACCCTCAGGCATGCAGGTGAGGTGGATTGGCCATGCTATATTGCCCAGAGTGCCCAGGGATGTGGAGGCTCGGTGGGAAAGGCAGGGTTACAGAGGATAAGGTTAGGAGAGCATGGGTCAGGGTGGGATGCTCTTTAGAGGGTCTGTGCAGTCGTGGGCCGAATGGCCTGCTTCTGCATTGTAGGGATTCTACGAAAACTCCTCTTTAAAATAAAGTGGCCATTGTAACATTGGAAACATGGCACTCAATTCAGCATGGCAAGATCCAACAAATTGCAATGCCGTAGTTAGCAGTATGACTGATTTCAATGATGTTCGTGACGTGGAGGTGCTGATGTTGGACTGGGGTGGACAAGGTCTGAAATCGCACAACGCCAGGTTATAATCTAACAGGTTTGTTTGAAATTACAAGTTTTCTGAATGCTGTTCCTTCATCAGGTAAACACTTCATCATCTAAAAGCTTGTGATTTCAGATAAACCTGTTGGACTATAACCTGGCATCTTGTGACTGCTCACCTTGAATGATGTTGATCGGGAATCAAATTTTGTCTGGGACACCTGGAGAGAACTCCCCTGTTCTTCTTACAACGACAACTTCTTGCTACCTCTAATGGTGTTGCACCCCCTCAGTGCCGCAGTAGAGCATCAGATTGTGTTTGGCTCTGTATAGCATGGAGACCAGATCTGCAGTGTTTTTACTCGAGTACTGCCCAAGGCTGACTAAGTAAAAATAAAACAAATGGAAAAAGCAGATTCAAATCAGGTACGGACAAGAGCTGTTGCACTCGAGGACAGCATACTGATGGGTGAAAGTGTGGAGGGTAAAGTCAATTAGAATTCGAATTGATTTATTATCACATATACCATTTACAAAAGAACAGCAGTCAGTGAAAAGTGTATAATGTCACCAACTCATGGCTCTATCTTAGGTACAAAAAAAACAGAAAATAGAGAAAAATGTTACACTGTGTATCAGATATACATAGTATAAATTAGGAAAATAAGAAATAACACGAAAAGGGTGCGGTGGAGATAACAAGGTATGGAGCTGGAGGAACACAGCAGACCAGGCAGCATCAGGGGAGCAAGATAGTTGACGTTTCAGGTCGGGACCCTTACTCGGAAGACCCTCTTTCTGAAGAAGGGTCCCAACCTGACAAGTCAGCTTTCCTGCTCCGCTGATGCTGCCTGGTCTGCTGTGTTCCTCCAGCTCCACACTGTGTTATCTCTGCCTGTAGCATCAGCAGTTCTTACTATTGGTTAGGTAGGGGTAGAGTTGTCAGGAGTACATCTGCTCGGACACTCCGATCGGCAGGTTACAGAAATTAGCTGTGAGGGAGTGACAACAGCGCCTTCATTCTTCGTCCCATCATTACTTCACTGTTCATTACTGCCTCCAGGAGGAAGGTTGTGCAATGCCCTGATATTGTTGTTACTCTATCAACGCAGGATTTAATACAAACAGAAGGATTTAGTGAGGCATGCCGTTAAACATGATGGATGATAAATCACTCTGCTGTACTAAGAATAAAGCAGCCCCACTTGTCACAAGCTATTCTCCTGCAAATGCACGCGTGCCACGTTGTAAGAAACAGTTTGGCAGCTGCCTTTCTCCTAATTAAACAGCCAGTGACTAACTAATTAAAACATATGGGCCTATTGGGGCAGATCTGTGTGATAATTAGCTGTTAGTGTCAATTCATTTAGCTAATATTATCAGTCATCCAAACAAAGTCAAATTTGAACCCATTGTTTTTATTTGTGACCAGAGCTGTCTGTTTTCACTGCAGTCTGGTGCCAAGTCTGCTGGCCTGTGTTGTGATGTGGAGGTGCCAGCGTTGGACTGGTGAGGGCAACGTTAGAAGCCACACGACGTAGCCCAATAGGTTTATTTAAAATCGCAAGTTTTCGCACAACGTTCTGAAAGCCTGTGGTTTTAAATAAATCTGTTGGATTATAACTTGGTGATTTATGTCTTTGGCCCATTGAGCCTGCACCGACCCTCCAAAGAGCATCCCACGTAGATTCACCCCCCACCCACCCCACCCTTATCCCTGTGACCCTGCATTTTCCACGGCTAACCCACACATCTCCGGTCACTATGGACAATTTAATATGGCTAATTCACCTAACCCTGCACATCTTTGGACTGTAGGAGGAAACCCATGCAGACACAGGGAGAGCGTGCAAACTCCACACAAGCAGTCACCTGAGGGTGGAATTGAACCCGGGTCCCTGGTGCTGTGAGGCTGCAGTGCTAATCACCGAGCCACTGTGCCACAACCGAATGTGATTTTGCTCAGAACTGGGGAGTGACCAGAGCTCACTTACACTTGTCCCATTATTGATTCTTGTCAGGCAGTGCTACTTTTGAATTTGTTGACCGGCCATTGGTTCACAATTTAACTTAGGCCAAGACGGTGGAATGGGGATGAGCACTAGGCTGGCTGTGTAGATACAGACTGTAAATTATTGTGAAAATGCTATTCCTTTCCACATCCTATGCCTGCCTTTATCTAACTCTTACCTGTTTGGTAGCCGTGTAGAATTACTGTTCCGAGTCTGATAGGAGTATTCTTCAGATTCCTCAGAAGACACATACTGGACTTGAAATGTTAACTTGATTTCTGTCTCCGCAGATGCTGCCAAACCTACTGAGTTTCTCCACTCCTTTGTGTTTTATTTTCTGTTCTCCAGCATCCCCTGTACTTTTCTTTTCTGTGTTTGGTGTTTCTGGCTATAAAAAGGCACAATATGGTACAAACATCCCCTTTTGATATTTTGGGGATTGAATTATTGGGTTTTATTACCCTTAATTGGGGAAAACAAAACTGCCTCCAGTCCTCACCTTGAAATGACTTACCTCTCATTTTAAGGATAGTCCGTCCTGTTCTGGACTCCGCCCCTACCAGAGAAAATAGTTTCCCTCTTGATTTTGATCCAACCATAGCGAAGGAACGGCGATACAGCGCCAATCAGGATGAGGCGGGATGGAGAATTTGCTGGTGGCGGGGGTGTTCCAGTATATCTGCTGCCTTTGTTCTTCTAGATGGTAGAGCTTGTAGGTTTGGAGGATCCTGTTGAAAGATGGTTGGTTGGTGAGATCCTGCAGTGTATCTTGTACATAGTACACATCTCAGTCATTTCTGGTCAGTGGTGGAAGGAGCGAATGTCCAAGTTGGTCAGTAGGATGCTGGTGATGCAGACTGCTTTTTCTAAAGTAACGTTGAGCCTCTTGAGTGTTGGAAGAGCGACACTGATCCAGATGAGTGGAGAGTATTCCATCGTAGCCTTGTACCTTATTAAATAGTGAATAGGCTTTCATGAGCCAGAAGATGAGGCACTCTCCTCAGAATTCTCTTCATCTGATGAAGCAAGGCTGGTGATTTTAAAAAGGCGTGTTGGACTATAACCTGGTGTCGTGTGACTTTTGACTTTGTCCATCCCAGTCCAACACTGAAGTCTGAATTCCCAGGTTCGAATCTGCTAGTTTATGGGCAATGCTGGTGAGACTAGTATTTATTGTTTAACTTAGTTGCCCTTGAGAACATGGTGATCTTGAACTGCTGCAGTCCATATAGTGTACCTACACCCCCGACGCTATGAGGGATTTAGACCCAATGACACCGAAAGAACGTTGATGCAGCGCCTCGTCAGGACGGTGTGTAGCTGGGGGGGAGAAATTGCAACTGGTGATTTTCCAACACACCCACAAACGTGTGGGTGGTAGAATTTGCAGGATTGGAAGGTATTGTTGGAGGAGCCTTGGTGAGCTGTTGTAGTGCATTCTGTAGGCAATACACGCTGTTGGTGTGGTGCCAATAAATTGGGCTTGTTTACCCTGGATGGTATTGAACTTCTTCAGCGATGAAGTTACACCCATCTGGGAGTATTCCTTTGCACTCCCAGAGTGTGCCTTGTGGATGATGGACAGGAATTGAGTTAATTGCTGCAGGATTCCTACCCTCTGAATTGCACTTGTAGCCACGGTTTTTTTAATCATGTCGGGCTCATCGTTTGGGACGGCACAGTGGCTCAGTGGGTAGCACTGCTCCCTCACAGCACCAGGGACCCAGGTTCAATTCCACCCTCGGGTGACTGTCTGTGTGGAGTTTTCACATTCTCCCCGTGTCTGCCTGGGTTTCCTCTGGGTGCTCCAGTTTCCTCCCACAGCCCAAAGATGTGCAGGCTGGGTGGATTGGCCATGCTAAATTGCCCGTAGTGTTCAGGGATGTGTAGGTTAGGTGAGTTGTAGGGGAATGGGTCGGGGTGGGGTGCTGTGGGGGTCAGTTGGGCCGACGGGCCCATTTCCACACTGTACGGATTCCATGATAAACAGTTCAGTTCAGATTCCAGTCAATGGTAACCCCTAGGATGTTGATAGTGTGGGACGCAGCAATAATAGTGACAATGAATGTTAAGGGGTTGGTTATGATGCTGAAGATTTGTGCAATCAATCCCTTCTGACCTTATAATGGACGGAAGGTCATTGATGAAGCAACTGAAGATGGTTGAGCCTAGGACACAGCAATATTCCATTTATTTCAGTTTTGCCAGGATTCTTTGATGCTACTCTCAGTGATGGGTAGTCACTCTCGCCTCTCCTCTGGAGTTCAGCACTTTTGAACACATTTAAACTTAAATTGTAATGAGGTCAGGAATGAAGCAGCCCTGACAGAATGCAGTTTGAGTTATTGGTATACAAGTACTATCTTCTATCACTTCACTGGTGGTCGAGGAAAGGCTGATGGGATGTTAATTGCAGGATTCGATTTGTCCTATTTATTGTGTACAGGACTGAGCAGGGTATTTTTCCACGTCGTTGTTGTTCAGGAATGTTTCTGTTCGATGTGCCGTCAGTTCCAGAGCACAAGTTTTCTTTTGTGTGATCCAGGATGTTGTCTGTGCCTGTCGCTTTTGCACCAGCCCGGTGTCTTCAGTTGGTCCTTCATCTCATGTGGAATGAATGAAATCGGCCAAAGACTGGCATCTGTGATGTTAGAGATGTCAAGAGGCGGGCAAAATACATCTGCACTCTTGGCTGCAGATCATTGCAAATTGTGCAACCTTGTGTCTTACGAACCGGTGGTTGGGTGACACCCTTAAGTGGGCGCTAATTGCCGCTTTGGGGCTTTAACTTGCAGCAGGCTTTCCATGAGCCTTTCCTGTCAGATCGTAAACAAAGCAGAGGGCAGTAGGTGGCAAGGTCTCCACCTGGCATGTCCTGCTTGATTAACCTTCACCCTGACCCTGACCCTTATCCTGACTCTAATCCTAAAACAAACTTTAACCCTAACCCTAACCATAACCCTAACCCTAACCATCTTGCTATCAGAGAGGACATTAAATTCTCCAACTTTGTATGTGGTTCTTTGTAACATCCTACTCTCATTCACGTAAGGTGTTGTAGACCATCAGTGTCATCCTCATAGTTGGAGGCACTGCTCTCTATGCTTTGGCCATATCAGTGATAAAGAGGTGCAAGGTTTTGGTCCCTGTACAGAACCCGAGGGAATGCAACTTGCTGGACCCCATCCACCAGAGCCTAGTCCATTTATCATCTCTGTCTCTCTTCCTGCCTCTCTCAGCTCTTAGGCTGTGTCGCAAGAACTTGCATCTTTACTTTTGACAATTTTTGTGTGCTTTCTTGAGGATGGATATAATTACATTGGATACAGTCTAGGGGAGGTTCACTAGATTAATTCCTGAAATGAAAGGCTTGGGTCATGAGGAGAAATAGAACAGTTTAGGCCTATATTCTTTGGAGTTTTGAAGAATGAGAGGAGATCTAATTGAGTACATAAAAATACTAAAGGGGATTGACAAAGTAGATGTAAAGAGGATGTTTCCCCTGGTGGGGTAATCTAGAACAATGGGGTCATAGTTTTAGGATAGGGGGCTGACAGAATTAAACAGAGATCAGGAGGAATTACTTCTATCAGAGGGTCATGAATCTGTGGAATTCGGAGTGTAGCAGATGCTGATGCACTGGATGAATTTAAGAAGGAACGAGACAGATTTTTGATTAGTAATGGGTTAAAGAGTTAAGGAGAGTGAATAGGAAAGTGGAGCTGAGGCTGTTGTGAGATCAACCATGCTTGTATTAAATGGCAGTGGGGCTGAAAGGCCCACTCCTGCTCCTCATTCTTATGTTCTAATTTGATCAAGTTGCCTGTGGTAGACCAAGTATCAAACGTTCAGATTCTCTGTCCTGTCACCATGTTAGCAACCTCCTCAAAACATGAAACTAATTTTGTCAAAACACGAGTGCGGCCTCATATGGAATATTGCATGCAGTTCTGGTCGCCCCATTCCAGGAAGGATGTGGAAGCATTGGAAAAGGTGCAGAGGAGACTTACCAGGATGTTACCTGGTCTGGAGCGAAGGCCTTATGAAGAAAGGCTGAGGGACTTGGGACTGTTCTCATTGGAGAGAAGGAGGCTAAGAGGGGATTTAATAGAGACGTTCGAGATGATCAGAGGATTAGATAGGGTGGACAGTGAGAGTCTTTTTCCAAGGATGATGACGTCAGTTTGTACGAGGGGGCATAGCTACAAAGTGAGGGGTGATAGATTTTAAGACAGATGTCAGAGGCAGGTTCTTTACTCAGAGAGTGGTAAGGGCGTGGAACGCCCTGCCTGCCAATGTAGTTCACTCAGCCACATTAGGGGCATTTAAACAGTCCTTGGATAAGCAGATGGATGATGATGGGATAGCGTAGGGGCAGGGGCTTACATTAGTTCACAGGTCGGTGCAACATCGAGGGCCGAAGGGCCTGTTCTGCACTGTTTTGTTTTATGTTTTATGTTTTATGTTCTATGTTCTATGTCAGACGTGACCTGGTGCTTCAGATACCCATGCTGCATCTTTCATATCACTTGTTAGTGATCAGGCAAGCAAGAAACCAAGTTAACATTACAGGTTGATTAATTTCATGCAGAACTCCACAGCAAATTGTTAACTGCTCAGGCTTTCCAATAGAGAGAGTGGATTCAGCAGGAGATTATATTAGTTTAAAGTTAGGCTAAATTCAGTTAGATTAACTGATGTTGTTAACTGCACACAGAAATAAAAGAATGATGATTGAAATAGCTACACCATTAAGTGGTGACAATAGGATGAACACTGCATATTATTTCAAACGACTTCAGACAAGTCTTTACAAAGATGTTGTCAGAGCTGGAGGGTTTGAACTATAGGGAGAGGCTGAAGAGGCTGGTGTTACTTTCTATGGAGTGTCGGAGGCTGAGGGGTGACCTTAAAGAGGTTTATAAAATCATGAGGGGCATGGATAGGGTGAATAGCCAAGGTCTTTTCCCCAGGGTAGGGGAGTCCAAAACTAGAGGGCATAGGTTTAAGGTGAGAGGGGAAAGATTTACAAGGGACCTGAGGGGTAGTTTTTTTTCACACAGAGGGTGGTGCGTGCATGGAATGAGCTGCCAGAGGAAGTGGTGGAGGCTGGTACAATTACAACATTTAAAAGGCATCTGGATGGGTAAATGAATAGGAAGGGTTTAGAGGGATATGGGCCAAATGCTGGCAAATGTGACTAGATTAATTTAGGAATCTGGTCGGCATGGACGAGATGGACCAAAGGATCGGCTTCTGTGCTGTACGACTCTATGACTCTAAGTTGGACCACGTTGAAATTGAGTGAAAATAAATTTAAACTAAGTGGGAAATATTTTGTCTGAAAACAACAAATGCTGCAGATCACAGCGGGTCAGGCAGCATCCATAGAGAGAGAGATCAAGCTAATGTTTTGAGTCGAGATGACTCTTCCTGAGAACTGTTGTGAAGCGTGGAGGGGATAGCAGTTGGGGATGGGTGGTGCTGGGTGTAGAGTGCTGGTGGAGAAAAGATGGTGAAAGTTCAGATTAAGTGATCACAGCGTGAGAACACCAGAACAATGGCGTGCCTACCTGCCAAACTTGAAAGGACAGTAGCTGGGGTGGTGTTGTGGAGGACATGATAACAAGCTAAGAGAAAGGAATGAATCACAATTTGAAGATATTGAACGCAGTATTAAGTACAGAAAGCTGTAAAGTGCTCAGCCTGAAAATGAGGTGTCGTCCCTCCAGTTTGCACAGTGATTCTCTGGAACACTGCAACATACTGACGACAGATGAATGGGCACGTGAGCAGGGCACTCTGTTAAAATGACCAGCAATGGGAAAGTCAGGGTCATGCTTTTGCATGGACCGGAGGTATTCCGCAAAGTGGTAACCTAGCCTGCGTTTTGTTTCTCCAATGTAGAGTAGGCCACATAAGGTGCAGCAAATACAATCCGCAAGACTGGAGCATGTACAGGTGAAATATTGCTTCCCCTGGAAAGGCCCTTGGATGATGTGCAGGGAGGAGGTGAAGGGGCAGATGTTACACCTTCTGCGGTTACGTGGGAACGTGCTGTGGAGAAGGGGATCGTGTTGCGATTGGGGGGTGGGGGGGAGGGGGGTGGTGTGGGCCTGGTATCAGTGGTTGTGGAATAGACTAGGGTGTCCCGGAGTGAATGATCCCTGCAAAAGGCAAACGGGGGGAGTGGGGGCAGATGTGTTTGTTAGTGGTGTTCTTTGTTTAATGAGCAAAAAAAAACATTATGGGATAAGTTACCAAGAAAAGGTGATGCACTTATCTGAAATAAGACTGTAAGACAGAGGGGCAGCAGTAGGCCATTCAGCCCATCACATCTGCTCGACATTCAATTAGATCATGGTTGATCTGATAGCCCTCCACTCCGCTTCCTTGTGTTTACCTCATGACCCTTGATTCCCTTCCTAATTTAAAAAATGTCTTTCTCAGCCTTGAATATACTTAATGACCCAACCTCGATACCCCTCTCAGGTAAAGAATTCCACAGATTCACTCCCTCTGAAAAAAGAAATTCAGCCTCATGTGCTCTGTCTTCAATGTGCAACCTATTGTTCTCGTCCGAGAGGGAAAACAGCTTCTCAAATAGATATTATGATTGGAGAGTTGCCAATAGGATCAGTTCTGCTTTGTAGGGTTGAATTGCCTTTTCTCTGAATGACTGTTCTCATAAATTCCCTTCTCTAAATGACTGTTCTCATAAAGTCCCTACTCTGTGGAAGCAGGCCATTCAGCCCATCGAGTCTACGCAAACCCTCCAAACAGCATCCTACCCAGACCCACACCCTGACCCTATCCCTGTAACCCTGCAGTTCCCATGGCTAACCTTACTAGCCTGCACATCCCTGCACACTATGGGCAATTTAGCATGGCTAATCCACACAACGTGCACGTCCTTGCACTGTGGGAGGAAACCGGAGCACCCGGAGGAAACCCACACAGGCACGGGGAGAATGTGCAAACTCCACACGGACAGTCACCCGAGGGTGGAATTGAACCCAGATCCCTGGTGCTATGAGGCAGCAGTGCTAACCACTGAGCCACCCTAGTCTCATAGTCTCAGCAAAATGATTATACCGAACAAAGTGTAGAAACTGGGCATGGTTTATCAAGAAGGGTGAAGCTGAATTTTAGTCTGAGACCGTGTCTGATGTGAATATTTTATTTGTACTGAAGGGGTTCTTTAGGAGAAGCCAACAGAGCAATGCGACGTACTCTTGCCCTCGGCAAAAGAACTGCCTCATCGACCGAACAAGCAGGAATCGATGTCAGCACTGCCGGCTACAGAAGTGTTTGACAGTGGGAATGTCTCGAGATGGTAAGCTGTCTACAGTCACCCTGCTTTATCCAGCCTGTGCCTCTCCTGTACTGACAGTGTCTCATTGTACGTGAACGAAAACGGTCGCTTTAACACATGAGCCACATTTTCCACTGAGTGTTAAATGTCACAGTAACAAAACACTGATAAGCCAGGCCAAAGTGAACACTGTAAAATCCTGTGGACTCTGGGAATCTGAAACAAATACAGAGAACGCTGGAGAAACTCAGCAGGTCTGTCAGCATCTGTGGAAAGAGAAACAGAGCTAGCATTTTGAGTCATCTTCAGAGCTGAAAGTGGCAGACAGGGCGAGTGCATAAGACCACAGAATCGACAATTATGACACATTTTGTCCATAATTATTCTGCTTGTTTTAATTCTGAAATGGACTATGCAACTGAAAAGCATGCTTCTTGATACCTCTTGAAAGATCAATACTAAGAGCTACTTAAATTTGGAGCAAAGGAGCAGAGAAGGCAATATTAGTACTGAACACACACATTTTAATATGCCTGAGTTATTTAAAAGGATAATGAGAGCCCTTGAAGCACGGTAGTATCCTTGCCTCTGGACCAGGAGATTTGAGATCAATCCAACCTATTTGGAAGTGTGTAATAATATCTCTGAACAGGTTGGTTAGGACAATATCTGGAAAAGGATAGTGTAATGGCTAGGATAGCTGTTGAAAATGACACTCGTGCAATGCGAATCCACAGGATAAATCAAAAACGGTTCGCAAAAGCATTAGCGTAATTCTTCAGGTTTTATTTTGTTTCTGAAGAAAATCTTTCAGAGGTAATTTGTTTAAATGTTATATTTAAAATTGCAGACTGTAAGGAGTTATGGTACGTTAGCGTTAGTCCCACAGAACAAGGAGACTATGGAGTCCTTTAATGTAGGAGAGGCTACTGTGATGCAGCTACTCAGTGGCTCTAAGCTGGCCAGGAAACTCGGCCAATCTTACTGCCCGATATAAGCACATTGGAAGGATTTTGGGTTTAATAATCAAACCATGTGGCTACATTGTGACCCAGCTTCGGTGATCATCCAATCCGGCGATAAGACTTGAATCTAGAGCAACTGGGCCAGAAGTAGGGATCCTACCCACAACTTCCTCCAGAATGCAGTGACAGATACAGGGTTTGCGCTGTTTCCCAGTATAGGCACTGATGATGCATATTCAAGCTTTGCCAGGCTGTTTCTAAAAGGTTGTGGTTCATAATCTGCTTCAAAGGAAGCATCGACAATAGTACCAGGCCAAATAAATCCACACAGGCCGGTATTCTGTCACCAGGTTACCCTTTATTTACATGCGCATGGTACAGGGCACTGACCCAGCGAGCTCCGAGCCAACTCCTAGAGTGAGCAGAACCCCTGACGTTCCTGTTTATAGCTGTCAGCCAGGGCTCCCTGATCGGACCAGATTAACCGCCCCAATCAGAGAACTCATATTCTGTCGTGTCCAACTGGCTGACCTCATGACAATCGCGACATGGGAGTAGGCCATTCAGCCCTTCGAGCCTGCTCCACCATTGGCTGATACCCAGAGACAGTAGGAACTGCAGATGCTGGAAAATCTGAGATAACAAGGTGTGGAGCTGGATGAACACAGCAGGCCAAGCAGCATCAGAGGAGCAGGAAAACTGATGTTTCGGGCCTAGAACCTTCTTCAGAAGGGTCATTTCTAAAGCTGCTTGGCCTGCTGTGTTCTTCCAGCTCTACATCTTGTCATGGCTGATATCCAACTCAGTTCCTTGAATCATAGGTGCTGGTAGGTGCAAACTGGTAAGGGTCAAGGGAAAGTGAGACATAATTTAAACTATTTTAGCTCAACACACTCTGAGCGAAACGACTGACTGATCTGCTCCAAAAGGTGGCAGTAATATAAATCTTGCTGCTATTGCGATCCATTAGGAGGCCTGTGTATAACTTCAACAGGACATGGACAAGTGGGCAGATGAAATGCAGTAGAGAGAAATGTGACTGATTCATTTTTGTGGGAGGAATGATGAGACGCAGTATCAGATGAAGGATACAATTTCAAGGGAGTGTATCATTGCACAGTTACTGACTGCAGATTATTAGAGAGGTCCAGTTAATAAAGCATAGGCCTTCCTTTCTTCTAATCAATCATGGCAAGTGAGAAGTGGCTAGGCCAACATTTGTTACCCATAACTAATTTTCCAGAGGGCAGTTAAGGGTTAACCACATTGCTGTGTCACATGTAGGCCACACCAGGTAAGGACATTACAGAGCCAACGGGCTTTTTAAAAGCAGTCAATAGTGGTTACATGGTCACTATGAGACTGGCTTTTCATTCCAGATTTTATTGGATTCAGATTTGGATATTGGATTCACTTGGTTGGGAATTGAACCCATATCTGCAGAGGATTAATCTAAGGTTCTATATTACCAGCGTAGTGACATTATCACTGCACTACACCATTCCATTAATATCTTATTGAACGGAGCATAGAGTACGAAAGCAAACCATGTTAAACTCGCATAACGTACTGGATTGCCCTCAGCTGGAGTGTTGCATTACACTTTAGAAAGGATGTTGTGAAAGTGTCAGAGAGAGTGTTGAAAAAATTCACCAAAGTGGTTCCAGGGATGAGGAACTTCAATTGTGTAAGTAGAGTGGAGGAATTGGGACTGTTCTTCTTAGAGAAGAGAAACCGAAGAGCATGAACATGTTCCTATTGGTGGAAGAATCAAAGAATTTGAAGGCACAGGTAAAAGGTAACTGGTCTGGAGCACTGTGTCCAATTCTGGTCACACTCTCTTATACTGAGGAAATGATTAATCTGGAAAGGGTTTAGAAGAGATTTACCAGATTGTTGCTGGGAATGAAGGATTTGAGTTATAAGAAGAGGCTAAATAGGCTGGGACTTTTGTCACTAGATTGTCAGAAGTTGAGGGGTGACCTTTAAAGAGCTTTGTTAAATCATGAGGGATATAAATAAGGTGAATGGCAGGTATTTTGTTCTCCCTAAGGTAGAGGATTTCAAGACTAGGAGCCATATTTTTAAGGTGACAGGAGAAAGATTCAAAAAGGACTTGAGGCGCAAATTTTTTTACACAGAGAGTGATTCATGTGTAGAATGAACTTCCAGGCCGGAGTGGAACTCGTGAATTGTGTTGTCGAAGGGCGGTGCAAAGAGGGTGGATCATATGGCATCCCTTTGTGTTGAAACCAAACAGATGCCTATTGCTGTAACACTTCCAGCTGTTTATGGATAACTTTGTAGTAATGAGACCTGGGAATATCCAGTCCTTGGAAATCTGTTTTTAACTCACCACCCACTCCCGAAAAAAAACAGTGAACTCATTTAATTTAAAGCTTCCTTTAATTTCACATTTTACATTTGAACCATTTTATTCAAATAAAATTAGGCAGCGATGTAATTGGAGGAGACAGGCTGGAATGGTGAGTGGGATCTGGAAAACTCTGACCATCACTCAATACTAAAGCAGCCTCCTCCCACATTTACACGGAGAAACCCCTTTAAACCTGGTATCTGAAGCAGTCATTGTGTATAAACACACCTTGCAACCGCAGTAATATCTCGGGTGGTAATGTTACATCTCATTGTGATTATTTTAATGTTCATTGTACCTTCATAAGTACTTATTTCAGGGTTCTTTTCTTGCGGTTAGTTAAAGAACGCAAGCAGAACAATCAAACCCACTGAGACTTGTTAAAACTAAATCCAGGGAATGCATGAGACTTGAGGAAGGTAGCTCGAATCTGTCTGTACATTTGTGTTGCAACCCTGGACCTATTGAGCACAGAGTTTGTATAACCTGCTAACAGATGTACTCTGCTATAATGGCTTGGATTTTCTGATAGCCAAGCAGCCATTTTTCCAGCTCAGAAGATGGGGATCTTGCTGAATTTCCATCGTAGCACACTCTGGGGGAATTGTCCAGGAAGTTGACTTTTACACTGAGCAATTTCCCTATGCCTGGAGAGCCCTACCCCACCCCTGATTATCTCCACTGAAGTCAGGAAATTTGGAAGTTTCAATGAAATTAATGAAACTATTGTTCAAGCAAAGTTGAAGTATTAAATATGTGGACCAATTCCGGAATAACTATTCAACTGACCCTATACTGATCTCAAGTACAGCTTGCTCAAACCCCTTAAACACCCTCAGACCCTGACTCGACCCTGCACCCTTTCTTATGTAACCGAAAGCATCCAGTAGCCTAGATAATAAAGTGTGGAGCTGGATGAACACAGCAGACCAAGCAGCATCTCAGGAGCACAAAAGCTGATGTTTCAGGCCTAGACCCTTCATCAGAGAGGGGGATGGGGAGAGGGAACTGGAATAAATAGGGAGAGAGGGAGAGGCGGACTGAAGATGGAGAGAAAAGAAGATAGGTAGAGAGGAGAGTATAGGTGGGGAGGTAGGGAGGGAATAGGTCAAACCAGGGAAGACAGACAGGTCAAGGAGGCGGGATGAGATGGTAGGTAGGAAATGGAGGTGCGGCTTGAGGTGGGAGGAAGGGATGGGTGAGAGGAAAAACAGGTTAGGGAAGCAGAGACAGGCTGGGCTGGTTTTGGGATGCGGTGGGGGGAGGGGACGAGCTGGGCTGGTTTTGTGATGCAGTGGGGGAAGGGGAGATTTTGAAGCTGGTGAAGTCCACATTGATACCATTGGGCTGCAGGGTTCCCAAGCGGAATATGAATTGCTGTTCCTGCAACCTTTGGGTGGCATCATTGTGGCACTGCAGGAGGCCCATGATGGACATGTCGTCTGAGGAATGGGAGGGGGAGTTGAAATGGTTCGCGACTGGGAGGTGCAGTTGTTTGTTGCGAACCGAGCGGAAGTGTTCTGCAAAGCGGTCCCCAAGCCTCCGCTTGGTTCCCCCAATGTAGAGGAAGCCACACCGGGTACAGTGGATGCAGTATACCACATTGGCAGATGTGCAGGTGAACCTCTGCTTAATGTGGAAAGTCATCTTGGGGCCTGGGATGGGGGTGAGGGAGGAGGTGTGGGGGCAAGTGTAGCACTTCCTGCGGTTGCAGGGGAAGGTGCCGGGTGTGGTGGGGTTGGAGGGGAGTGTGGAGCGGACAAGGGAGTCGTGGAGAGAGTGGCCTCTCCAGAAGGCAGACACAGGTGGGGAATGAAAAATGTCTTGGGTGGTGGGGTCGGAGTCAATGGCCTGACTGGATATCCACTCCCCTGCCCTCTGCCACTGGACCTGAATCCCTAATCCAAACACAGCCAGACCTAGCTGACTTTCCAATGCCCACTGGAACTGACCTAGTCCTCACCACACTGCTGCACCAAAATGGACCCCTCTGATCTGGCACCCACCCTTAGTCACACACCCACCTCTGCCACTCTGAGGTAGACACATTTGTTTCATACCCATTCCAAACTACACTAAACACTGCACCGTTCACCTTGTCACACTGCAATCCTCCAGCCTGGCACCATACCCACGGGGCACACTTGTTAGCCACCAGGAACCTACCCAGCTGGCACAATACTCACCTGGCTCTCCACACCATCATGATACCTGACCTCCCAGTCCTCGCCTATAAACCTGTCACCATCTGGTACCCAGCTGGAATAATACCCATCTTGCATCCGATTCCCCCGACCCTGTCGTCCTGCCTCCCCACCCCCCTCCTCCCCCCCCCCCACTCCGGACCCTGTCCTTCCAGCGCCATAACATCACACTTACTCAATGGACGTACAGTTTGACAGTAGCCTTTGAAGTGGCTGCCAGTTCCTTTCACTGTCGGGATGTGGAATGCAGTGATGTGTGGCATAGTTTACCTTCCAGGGACAGCAGTGCACTACAACAAAACCATCCAGATCGAAGTATGGACCCCAGTGTTGGAAGGGACCGCTGAGTGTGTCTTCCTGTCAGAAATGCAGAGCTCTATCCTTTCATGAGAAAGAACGGGCAGAGTTTCAATCTGTGTGAGATCACTACTCTCTGGAATATCTGACCTGTTGATTAACTGAGTGAAACCGTCACAACTCTTATCAGCATGATGCTGTTCATCCAACAGCTTTGCAAGGGTTGGAAATTAAACTTGTCCCAAAGGATTCTTACTGAAACTCTTGGATCTCACTGCAAAGCTGTTACATTTGCAGTTTTCTTACAATGCCTGTGTGTGTGTGCGCGTGTGCGTCTGTGTGTGTGTGCGCATTTTTACTTGCAAGCCAAGTTTAATGCAGCGGGTGTAGTTTACGTTTGCAGAAGTTGACAAAGGTGAAATGTGGAAGCCCTCCTGACATTTTTTTTGCTTAGTGATCTGGTAGAAAGTGGATCAGCTTCTTAGCATGTGCAGGAAGAAAAGAAGGATGTGGAAGATGAGGGTCAGGTAAACAGAATACCTAGAAGATCTGACTCTCCTGGAAGCATTCTTCATCTTATTGTCACAGTGGGAGCCTCGTTGTGGATGCAAGAGCGAGGATTCTGCTACAGAAATAATGGAATGGCTTTTCCTCGCTTCAACAGGTAAATAGCTTAAGCTGATTCTTTTATGTCTGTGGAATAAACCGCAAGTTGCACACCTATTGGCTGCTTTTGTAAAATAAAATGGTTTACACGTGCACAACTTATCGAAACAAGCTGAAGAGACTTGGTGCGTAACCAAGGTTGGCACATTTCGTGGTCCTGAGTGCTTCAAAAATATAGATCAAATCAAAAGAAAAGTGGATTGTTCTAACAATGCTCAGTAGTAGCATGGGAGGAAAGAAAAATGCAAACAGAAATTGCTGGAGAAACGCCACAGGTCTGGCAGCATCTGTAGAGAGAAATTAGGGTCAATGTTTCAGGTCCGGTGACTCTTCTTCAGAATGAGTAGAGTGGGAGGGCTTGGGGTTATAAAAACCCAGAACTGGCTTTAGAAAAGATGAAGATAAGAAATTGTAAAGATTAGACTTGTTGGGTCAAACAGCGACTAACATGATGGACAGAATATTCATCATGAAATGAGAAGATCATAAGGGAAGAAAACACTAATGTGTTCATCATGAAGGACTTTAATCTTCATATAGGCTGCAATAATCATAAATTGGCAAAACTTAGTTTCAGGGTTTAAAAAACACATTTAAAGCAATTCCAGGAAAGATATTTTAAGACCATAAGACATAGGAGTGGAAGTAAGGCCATTTGGCCCATCAAGTCCACTCTGCCATTTAAATCATGGCTGATGGGCATTTCAACTCCACTTCCCTGCACTCTCCCCATTGCCCTTAATTCCTTGTGAGATCAAGAATTTATCAGTGTCTGCCAAATATTTTGTTGAACCAATCACAGGAGAGGATGTTTTAAATCTTAAACAAAAGCAAAACACTGTGAATACTGGAAATATGAAATAAAAACAAAACATGCAGGAGAAACTCAGCAGGTCTGGCAGCTCCTGTAGAGAGAGTTAATGCTTCTCATCCAATATGACTCCTCTTCAGAGCTTCTGAATCAAAGAAGAGTCAAGAACAAACACAGACGTTGCTGGAAAAGCTCAGCAGGTCTGGCAGCATCTGTGAAGAAAAAAGACAGAGTTAACGTTTCGGGTCCAGTGACCCTTCCTCAGAATGTTTTCCTCAGAAAGAAGAGTCGTACTGGACTCGGAACAGCAACTCTGCTTTCTCTCCCCAGATGCTTCCAGACCTGCTGAGTTTCTCCATCACTTTCTGCCTTAAATTTATATTTTAAACGTTGTCCTTTTTTTTAACATTACACACAGTACAGGCCCTTCAGCCCTCGATGCTGTGCCGACCTGTCATACCGATCTCAAGCCCATCTAACCTACACTATTCCATGTACGTCCATATGCTTGTCCAATGACGACTTAAATGTACCTAAAGTTGGCGAATCTACTACCGTTGCAGGCAAAGCGTTCCATTCCCTTATTACTCTCTGAGTAAAGAAACTACCTCTGACATCTGTCCTATGTCTTTCACCCCTCAATTTAAAGCTGTGCCCCCTCGTGCTCGCTGTCACCATCCTAGGAAATGTCCTGTATAATGCTGAATTCCAAATTCCTTGTGCTAAGTAACTTGCTGAGGAAGAGTGATTACAACTGTTAGAATTTTGCAGTCAGTCTGACACAGCTATGTTTAAAGCTACAGCATTAAACGTAAAGTCAACTGCATAAGGAGAAGGGGAAAATTGATTGAGGAATTTTGGAAAATTCAATTCCAATGAGTGAGAGTAGACAATTCAATGGATATTAGCGAGATGTTTCACAATTCTTAACAAATGTGCACTTCATTGGGAAATAAACATTCCACGAGAAAAGTGAAACAACATTAACTAAAGACTTCAAGGACGATATTGGATAAAAAGAGGGGCTTCATGATGCTGTCAAGAAGCATAGTGAGCCCATGAATTTGGAGAGCCTTAGAAATCAGAATAGGATAACCTGCCAGCTATAAAAATATTAGGAAACTAGCGTGAAATATAAAAACTAATCTTCACCCAAGCAAGTTAGAGAAGAGTGGCTAAAATTCGTGTGGACTCTTACAGGAGCAATTATCACCAGGAGAAAGGAAATCATAGAGTTGTTAAGCAAATATTTTATGTCTGAATTCATGATAGAAAGTTAAAAATTCAGAAGAATATATAATTCTACAAGTCAGGAACAGAGATGGGCCATTCAGCCACATGAACCTGCTGTGCTGTTCAATAAGCCTGTGGGACATCTGTTTGTATTTTGAATATCTTTTTTCCCATCTGTTTGCTGCAGTCTAATTTAGATAAATGTGAGGTGTTGCATTTTGGAAACGCAAATCGGGGCAGGACTTAAACACCTAATGATAAGGTCTTGGGGAGTACTGCCTAATAAAGAGACCTTGAGGTACAGGTTCGTAGTTCTTGAAAGGTGGTCTTGCAGGTAGACAGGGCGGTGAAGGTGGTGTTCGATATGCTTACCGTTATTGGTCAGTGCATTGAGTGTAGGGGTTGGGAGGCCATTGTTGCAGCTGTACAGGACATTGGTTCGGCCGCTTTTTGGAATACTGTGTTCAATTCTGGTCCCCCTGCTGTAGCAAATATGTTGTTAAACTTGAAAGCATTCAGAGAAGATTTACAAGATGTTGCCAGAGTTGGAGGGTTTGAGCTACAGGGAGAGGCTGAATAGGCTGGAGCTATTTTCCCTGGAGTGTCAGAGACCGAAGGGTAAACTCATAGAGGTTTATAAAACCATGAGCAGCAAGATAGGTTAAATAGTCAAGGTCTTTCCCCAGGATAGGGGAGTTCAAAACTAGAGGGGCATAGATTTAAGGTGAGAGGGGAAAGATTTAAAAGGGATCCAAGGGGCAACATTTTCACACAGAGGGTGGTGTGTGTATGGAATGAGCTGCCAGAGGAAGTGGTGGAGGCTGGAACAATTACAACATTTACAAGATGGGTACATGAATAGAAAGGGTTTAGAGGGATATGACAGGGAGGAGGAGATTTTGTTTTCTCTGAGACCATTGGGTAATTTTGGAATGCTGTATCTCTGAAGATGTTGAAGTTGAGGTCGTTGACTATTTTTCAGGTGGAGGTGAATTAAGTAGGAGAATCAAGAGTTATTGGGATTAGATAGAGTCATGGACATGTACAGCATGGAAACAGACCCATTGGTCCAACTCATCCATGCTGACCAGATATTCTAAATTGATCTAGTCCTATTTCCCAGCATTGAGCCCATATCCCTCTAAACCCTTCCTATTCATGTGCCCATCCAGATGCCTTTTAAATGCTGTAAGTGTTCCAGCCTTCAACACTTCCTCTGGCAGCTCATTCCATCCATGTACCACCCTCTGTGTGGAAAAAGTTGTTCCTCGGGTTCCCTTTTAAATCTTTCCCCTCTCACCTTAAGCCTGTACCCTCTAGTTTTGGACTTCCCCCTTGTATATTTGCCCTATCCATGCCCCTCATTGATTGGTGAGGTACTTAAAATAATGAGTAAAGGAAAGATATTGGAGAAATTAATGGGCCTCAAAGCTGACAAATTTGCTCGACCTGATAGTTTACATCCTGAGCTTCCAAAGAGGTCAATGCAGAGAGAGTGAATGCTCTGGTTGTAGTTGCCTCAGAATTCCTAGATTCTGGAAAGGTCCCATGTACTGCTATCTCCAAGACAGAGGAGAATTTTAGGGCCCTGCAGGCAGTGAGTACAACGCAATTCATTGGGAAAATGCTACAATTCATGACAGTAATGTATGAATCAGGAACAGGAGCCAATCCTCCCATTATATAGGATGGTGCCTCATCTGTTTGAACTCTTCTTAACACTTGGCTTCCTGGTCGACCAAACATCTGTCCAGTTCAGCCTTGAATATATGTTGGAGTAACCAAGTCTGCGCTGCTCTCTGGGGAAGGAGATGACAAAGATTAGTAACCATTTGAGAGAAGAAATTCTTCATCTTTTCAGTCTTAGACAGGAGACTTACTGTCCTGAAACTCTGATCCCTAGTTCCTTCATGCAAACGATTGCAGAGCACTTCGAAAATCATATAGATTGCGAAGCAGAATTAACGTTTGTTTTTAATGAAAGGAAAACCATGTTTGACAAAAGGTTATTTTTAGGATGCAACTGTAAGGTTGGATAAAGGGCAATGAATTGCGATGAATTTTAATTTTGAAAAGCCATTGAATACGATGTCATGCTAAAGATAAGGACTTGAGTTAACGTAATATATTACATGCAGAGAAGATCAGTTAAAGGACAGAAAACTGAGAGCAGAAATAAATGGGTCAGATTGTCAGGTTATTACTAATGGAATGCCGCAAGGATCAGTGCTAGGGCCTTGGCTATTTGCAATTTTTATTAACGACTTAGATCAAAGGGCACATTGTAATGTAATCAACACTGCTGATGGCACAAAATATTAATATAGTGGGATTTGAATGACCTTTTTTCCAGAAAAACAAAGTACAACAAGCAGTTTGCAAGGCAGATGACTGGCATTTGTCAGAGTGCACTAATGAGGAAGCTTTGGTGTGACTGTCCCTGGAGTTTTATGGACAGGCTTGGGCTCTGTACCAAAGGCAGGATAGACCCTTAGCTTAGAGCAAATGCAGTAATGGATCTCTAAATTGATGCCTGGGATTGTAGAATTTTCCTTTGAGGAGATATTAAATCGCAAAGGCATGGCTGAGGATCTCAGTATCAGGATGAGCTGAGGCAGGGGAATAGACAATTGACCAACCATTCTCCTATGCCAAGAGAGTCTGTAAAACCCGCCTTGTGGAGAAATAACATGTCGACGCACAGCACCCCTCCCCTCCACAAGGCTGGCTTCTCTGGGAGATTGGTGTCATTTGTGAAAATGGTGGGCACTTCAAGCATCTGCTCCCACCCTTGCTACCTGTGGAATCCAAATAATCATGCACAGTCAATGCGTGTAGCTTGACCCCAATTTTTACGCCAATCTATGGAGCTTTAAGTATGTTGTGTGGGCACTCAGATTGCCTGTCTATTAAAAACTGAAAGAACTATGGATGCTGTAATTTGAAAAGATAAACTGAAATTACTGGAAAAGCTCAAAACTGAGGAAGGGTCACTGGATCTGAAATGTCAACTCTGATTTCTCTCTGCAGATGCTGGCTGACAGACCTACTGAGCTTTTCCAGCAATTTCTGTTTTTGCCCTGCCTGTTGATGGCTGCCTCGAAGTATGGGTTTTGGTGATGAAGAAAGTCAGTTCACAGACAGGGATATCTACCATGTCCATTCATGTTCAAAAAGGCATGGAATTTTTCAGAGAAATAAAGGGGTGTCTGGGAGGGAGAAACTGCAGAAGAAATGTGATGCCAGAAAAATAAAAACTTCTCCCCATGACAAGACACCCCAAAGTGCTTTGTTGAAAGACCTCAGTGGTGTAGCCACTGTTGTGATTAGAGAAACTGGGCAACATGGTTTACAAACTCTAACAAACAGCAATGAAACAGTGACTAGGTCATCTGTCCTTATGATGTTGGCCAAGCAATAAGCATTATAATCAGGTGTCCAGAGGAGAAGTCTTCCTTGAATGCCGCTGATGGATCTTTTATGCACACGGATTTTGGGATCAGAAGTAAAATGCTGGCAAAATTATACAAGGAAGAGTGTGGGCACGTGCAGACTGCTTTGTGCATTGCTGGTTATTACAGGTGAGAACTGAAGGCTGGAATGCTGGCCTCTCGCCTCATTGAACTAGCATTGGTGTGCAGAGCAGGGAAAGGGTGAAGCGTTGGCCCCTCTGCCTTCCATCTCCACCCCCCACCCATCAGGAAGGCTCAGAAATTGGAGGGGAGTTTAAAGGGGCAGCAATCCCAATAACCTAAATACAACCTGCATATCAGCTGAGGGAATGGATTATAATTACAGAATGTGAAAAGTCTCTTACAGCCTCGACATTTTCTCCCATTTGAATTTGGCAGAGTGGATTTTTTTTAGTGTGTATTATTGTTGGTTGAGTTGACATTATTATTTTATTAAATGTTGGTTCATTCCCCTTTCCCAGGTTGGAGTCCAGAGGAGAGGAGATGACTACAATGGAAGTAACGGAGCGTGAGGGATGGAAGGGGGGAAACCCGCAGTGCAGAGCTCCTGGTGGCCAGTTCCTGCCAGCCTTCAAGAGTTTGTGTTCTTATGAAAGAACCGCCCATGTTTCCAGTTGTGTTTTGCACAAGCCTCTGGGCACTGCCTGAGGCCATCATTAGGTCCAAGAGTGGGTTTGGCCGAAGCCCTGAGAGTTTGTCAATTTGCACCCTCTTGGAGCATTGGCAACCCCAGAGCTGGCCAGCAGGATGTGACCTCCTTTTGTCCATTGGGCGTGCAATGGAGAATGTGCCAGCTGGTGGTATTCTTCTCCATTTACTCAGTGCAGCACTCAGAACCCTAACTTCAGTCCTAGCCTTAGAAGTGTGGCTGAGTTACGAGCCTCAGGGCAGATGGAGATAAAACAGAAAAGTGCTGGACTCAGCAGGACTATCCATATCTGTGCCAAGAGAAACAGTACTTAAAATTCATAGACTTCCTACTGTGTGGCAAGAGGCCATTTGGCCAATCGAGTTTCACCAACCCCCCTGAAGAGTATCCAACCTAGACTCAGGTCCCCATCCTAGCCCCAAAACCCTTTGTTTTCCATGGCTAACCCACCTAGCCTGCGCACTGTTGGGTAATTTAGCATGGTCAATACATCCATTCTGTGGGAGGAAATCAGCACACCCGGAGGGAACCCATGCACGCACAGGGAGAAGACGCAAACTTCATGTGGACCAAGGCTGAAATTGTACCCAGTCCCTGGCACTAACCACTGAGCCACTGGGACACCCTAAACTGGCAACTCTTTTGTCAGATTGGGATGGCCTTAGAGATGCGATAACTTCTGTGCAACTTAAAAGACAGAAACGAGGAGGAATTTTCTTCTCTCGGAGGGAGTGAGTCTGTGGAATTCGTCGCTGCAAAGGGCTGGCAGGTCTGGGGCATTAAGTATATTTGAGGCTGAGATGGACAGGTTTTTAATCCATGAGGGAATTGAGGGTTATCGGGTAAACAAACAGGAAAGTGGAGTTGAGGATTATCAGAGCACTCGCAATCTCATTGATCTCTGCTCTTTTTTACTTTTCTCACCCCAGGCCTAGAACAGCCCTTCCTGTTGATTATTAATACTTGGGTGGCACTTCCAATTCAATATGCTGTATTTACTACACATCAGGTAGTCCCCTGTACAGTGGGACTGGTCAGTTGCTTTGGACATCATCATCCCCATGCATTCCACAAACATGACCAAAAACTTTCAGCCCTGCCCATTTACTTTTCTGTTCTTACCCTCTCTCCTCAACTTTGTATCCTTGACCTCCTACACTATTCTAACGAAACTCATGGGAAACCTGAGAAACAACCAGATCTTAAAGTGGCTCGGCATTTTGCGGCCTGCAAACTTCATTGAGCCCATCAACATTAGGTCATGACCTTCAGTCAGTTTTCTTTTTGTATGGTGGGGGTTAGCAGCCACTGGTGATCATTTTCACACCTCCTCCTGGTGCATTTTGCGAGCTCTCTTTCCCTTATAGAATCATTGTTTTCCCATTTAACCTCTCCTCATCACACCCCCCACCCCATCATGGACCTTCCCGTTTTGTCCTTTCGTCCTGTCTGTTCCTCTTTCCCGAGACTGAAACCAATTACGATGCTGAGCAACTCCTAGTGTACCAAAGGCATAACCTGGTGTGGAAGCGCCAGTGTTGGGCTGGGGTGGATAAAGGTCAGAAGTCACACAACACCAGATTATAGTCCAACAGGCTTATTTAAAATCACAAGCTTTCGGAGCCCTGCTCCTTCGTCACCTGAAAACTTGTGATTTTAAAGGTGTCGTTGGTCTGAAACGTTAACCCTGTTTCTTTCTCCACAGACGCTGCCAGAATGACTCAATATTCTGTTTTATTTAAACCTGCTCCTGTTTTCCTCTCGCTTCCCAAACGTTAGGAGTTCACGTTGGGTTCCTGTCCTGTTTCACAAAAAATAATTGGCTTTTGTCTTTTTTTCTGTGTTTGTCTTGTTTTGTTTTGTCACATGCAACAAAATTTGAATAAATATCATATTTAAATATTTTCTGCATAGATTTCTTTCCAATGTATGTTACTTGAGAGAAAACATCAGGTTTACCAGTGAGGAACATAATAATTCTGACTGGCAAGCTGTTGACACCAGTCCTGTTCCCTTTGATAGGGTCAAAGGATTGGTTTACAATGGGTTTACATAAACCAGCTAGTCTGAACTGTTTTCTTAACATAATGCAGTCAATTGCATTATATGTAAGGTATATCAGTAAGATGGGGCACTTGCGGTGTAGTGGTAGTGTCCCTAGCTCTGAGCTAGGATGCCCAGGTTAACGGGTAGCACAGTGGCTCAGTGGTTAGCACTGCTGCCTTGAAGCGCCAAGGACCTGGGTTTGATTCCACCCTCGGGCGACGGCGTGGAGTTTGTACATTCTCCCCATGTCTTTTGTGGGTTTCCTTCGGGTGCTCCGGTTTCCTCCCACAGCCCAAAGATGTGCAGGTTAGGGTGGATTGGCCATGGGAAATTGTCCTGGAGTGTCCAGGGACGTGCAGGCTGGGTGGGTGAGCCATGTGAAATCGCCCCATAGTGTCCAGGGGTGTGTAGATTATAGGGTTATAAGGGGTTGGGTCTGGCTGGGATATCTGAGGGTTGGTGTGGACTTGTGGGCCAAAGGGCCTGTTTCCACACTGTCATAATTCTATATGATTTTTTTTTTTAAAAGTCCATCGACCCCCAATGTTATGGGGAGTTGGTTAGCTTGGTTGGCAGTGCAGAGTAATGCCAACAGCATGGGTTCAATTCCTGCACCAGCTGAGGTTACCATGAGATACTGTCCTTCTTAACCTCTCCCCTCACCTGAAGCATGATGACCCTCAGGTTAAACCACCACCAGCCATCTCTCTGTGATGAAACTTTGATTTATCTCCAAAAGTGTTTCATGACAGGTTGGTTAAGGCTATCTATACAAATACAATAAACACGGTTAATAAGATTTTGAGGAGACCTGCTTGAGATCCTAAAATGAAATAGCGCAACATGGAGCTGGAGGAGCAGAGCAGGCCAGGCAGCACCAGAGGAGCAGGAAAGCCTATGTTTCGGGTCAGGACCCTTCTTCAGAAATGGGGCAGGGGTAAGAAGAAGGGTCCCGACCTGAAATGTCAACTTTCCTGCTCCTCTGGTGCTGCCTGGCCTGCTGTGCTCCTCCAGCTCCACACTGCGTTACCTCTGACTCCAGCATCTGCAGTTCTTACTACTTCTGAGCGAGATCCTAAAATGTTTTGCCTTGCCCAAGCCAGGATGACATTGTCAGATTGCGTGGAGCTTAATTCAGTTTCCAAACCTTTTTAGAAGTTTCAATTGCTTTATACAACAGGGAAGACATCTTCATATTGAAGCAAATGCCACTGTTACCACCAGGCTCCTTCCTAGCCCTGCAGTTATATCTGTGATGATTAACTCTGGTTCTATCGTAATATTAACAATATTTAGAATGTTACATGCACTACGTACCTCATCAGATCCATAACTTGAACCATCGATTCAGCAAATGTACAACATCAGATTGTTACAAACTTGATGGTGCTGAGTTGATGCTAATGTTTATATGTGTGTGTGTGTGTGTGTGTGTGTGTGTGTGTGTATGGGACTGTATGTATGGAGGGAGAAGATAAACTAGTGGAAGGTGCACATTATTTCTGCAAATAAAGGCTATTTTCAAAATGTTGCTTCAGATTTTATTTCTTGGAAACCTCCAGGGTTGTGTGCAAAGCTTATCAAAATATCAAACGTGGTCAAATTGTCGGCGTGATTTTGCACGATTCAAAGCACAGGCCAACTTATTCCATCAAATTGCAACAACGTCTCACCTCGCTTGAACAGAAAATGTACAGTTATTTGTCATATGTTAAACTCCCCGAGGAAAGCAAACCTGTAATTAAATTCACAATGAAGTGGGGGTGTGGAAGAGCAAAAGTTTTAGTTTAGAGACAATGTGAATTGCTTTTGTGTGACGTGCATTTGTTCCAGACAGGTTATTAACCATGAGGAAGCATTTAGATGGGTAGGGAGGGAGGGAGAGAGATATAAAGGAACATGGGAACTGGGCACACTCTTGGGATTAGGTACCGTTGATGCAGAGAGGAAACATTAATGCAGACTTCTCAGCAAATGTTTATCTAAACCCAATTTGCTTTGTAGCTCCAGATGCCCTTTTTGGGCTAGAATCAGCAATGTACCTACTGGTTTTAATCAAGCACGAAATTAGCACATTTGTATGACCAGGCAATGTCTCCAGACTTCAGGTTGCGTTCAAAGAAAACGGTCTCCAACTCAACCTGTGCTTTCTCGCTGCCAGAAGGCAACCATTCAAAGTTCGGCCGTAGGGCCGGATGTTATTTTCACTGCCAACAGGTGAGATGGCACCAGGTTGGCAGAACATCATCACCATGCCAACGTCCAAGTCACCTAACACAAGTTGTGAAGACTAATTAACCAGTGACTGAGTTTGCTGACAACCCAATCACCTGCAGTTTTAGTTTTTAATTTCAATGCCCCGTTGCACCAGCTTGTGCATCAGAAGTGGGGGAGCATTGCGGGCAGCGTGAGGGGAGTTGAGAATGTCTACCACCTGGCCTGTGGCAGCACACTCTACTTGGAAAGGTTGCAGTGTCCAAATTATAAAATTTGTTCACATTTTCAGAAATTAAGAAAGCTAAGGGGCCCTTTTAAACCTACAAATGTGATTGGCAATTTCTCCCCTCCACCCCAGCTGATTGACGACCTGGCCCACTGTCCTTGTTGGACATTGACCCCTACCCCCCCCCCCCCCCCAACCTTTCTACCCCTCACTAATGGGCCTCCTTACTGCTGGATGGCTACCAGCTGACCACCTAATGCTTGGTGGACCAGGACTGGGCGAACAGACTACTTAGATTTCATTCCACCTCCCTCACCCTGCTAAGAAATGTAAAATTGTGCCTGGCAAACCTGCCGAGGAACTATTTTGTACTAGCCAGAGCTCTTTTCCTTTTCCCCAAATATAAAGTGGTGCGAGAATTAGCCTAAAGATGCAGGATCACAAAATTCTACCTGAGCCTCAATCTCATTGAATGGCCTGTTTCCGCTCTGGCATCTTCTGGTCACAGGCCTGTGAAAGGCTGGTGTGATCAGAATTGGACTCTGTCTGTGCTACCCATCGCAATGGACACTGTTCTTTGTCAAAGTTCTTGCGTGAAGAATTGATCAGGTCTTAAAAACTGGTCCCAGGAAACCCTAGAAGAGAAGAAGAATAATAAGCAGAAAGATGATGGGCGACCTCATAGAGGTCTACAAGATTATGAACGGTGTGGACAGTCGGATAGAGGAGTCAGTTACTAGGGGCATAGGTTTAAGATGCAAGGAGCAAGGTGATGTACGAGGCAAGTTTTTTTACAAAGAGGGTGGTGGGTGCCTGGAACTTGCTGCCAGGAGAGTAAGTGGAAGCAGATACGATAATTATTTTTAAAGGGTGTCTTGACAAATACATGAATGGGATGGGAATAGAGGGATATGGTCCCCGGAAGGGTGGGGGGGTTTTCGTTCTGCCGGGCAGCATGTCGGTGCAGGCTTGGAGGGCCAAAGGGCTTGCTCCTGTGCTGTAATTTTCTTTGTTCTTTGTCCTATAACCTAGAAATGAATCATGATAATGCTCGTAGACAAATCTGTCTCTTAGCGACATTCCTCATTCTCAGTTTTAACGTGGGCAATAGTACCTTGGACATTGTGAATTCACAGCAGACATTCAACCATTAATGTATGCTGGGTTTATGACTACTTTTGTGCAGAAAGCATGATTTGCATTTACATAGCACCTTTCACCACTTTGTGCAATCCCTAAGCATTTTCCAATCAATCAAGTATTTTCCGAGCTGTAATGATTGCTGTGTCATGAAAAACTGCTGCAAAACAATTTGCCCACAGCCAGCTCCCCAAGCTGCAATATAATAAATTGGCAAATATAAATATATATTTTTATTGATGGTTTTTAAGCTTGTAATATTGACCAGGATTTTAGGTGGGCACTGTTCTGTTAAATAGTGCCACACTGTTTATCTGAGAGACAGGGGATGGGGTGTCAGTGTAACATCTCATCTGAGAGACACCTTCAATCCTGTGCAACTGAGAGCAAGCTCAAGTATCTGGAATGGGACCTGGAATTGTCCCCCAGCCCTTATCATTTTTGTTTTGCTTTCTGTCATGTTTTGAAAGTGCACACAAAGCTCCACACACTCAAAATAACTCGCCAGTTATTAATGGACTTAATGTCCCTAAAACCTTGAAGATCGAGTCAGAGGAAATTCTGTATTGCAGTGTTTCTGAAATACTTTCCCTGTATAACCCAGTTTGAAAATTGTTGGGACCCTTCAGCAAGACTGCAGAGAGTTGGGGCAGGGGGCAAGGTGGAAAGGCTTTAAATGGGGTGGGGGGGGGGGGGGAGGATGTTTAGATAGCTGTTATAACTTGACCAGATTTCGACATGACATTGCTGTTTCAGAGCTCCCACATGGAATATTTCAACCGCCAATCACACTTGGGGACCACATATGTGTGTTTGTGTGTGTTCACATACGTGCATGCATGCCTGGGTGTGTGTGTGTGTGAGAAAGTGTCTGTCTGTGCCTGTGGGAGTGTGTGTGTGTGTCTGTGCTCTGTGCCTGTGGGTGTGTGTGTGTGTGTATACGCATGCCTTTATATGTATGAGTGATAATGGGAACTGCAGATGCTGGAGAATCCAATCCTTTATATGTATATGTGTGTGCGCATACACATGCTTCTGTAACACACACGTGTGTGTGCCTGTGTGAGTATGTGTGTGTATGTGTACACGTGCCTTTGTATTTACGTGTGTGTTTGTGAATGTGTTTGTTTGTGTGCATACGCATGCTTTTGTGTGTGTGTGTATATATATATCTGTGTGTGTGTGTATTCGTGTATCTTTGTTTGTGTATATGTGTGTATGTGCTTGTTTTTATTGTAACTTGGTGAGATGTTATTAGACGAGCATCATATAAAATCCCTGCTTCCCAAAGTTTAATTCACTGTAGCCTGTGGTTATGAGGTTAGCTTTGTTTTGCGAACAAGCCAGAGACAGTGTCTCATTCAGAGGTTTGTGTGCTTTCTTGCAGCCGTGAAGTTTGGTCGGATGTCCAAGAAGCAGAGAGACAGTCTGTATGCTGAGGTACAGAAACATCGTCTGCAGCAACAACAGCGAGACCACCAGCAACAACCTGGCGAAGCAGAGCCCCTGACCCCAACATACAATGGGCTGACAGAACTGAACAATGACCTCAGCAATCTTTATATGGATGGTCACACGCCAGAAGTGGGCAAAGCCGACTCAGGAATGAACAACTTCTATCTGGACATTCAGCCATCCCCAGACCAGTCCGGCCTAGACATCAATGGTATTAAACAGGAGCCGATATGTGAATACGCAGCGGTCCCTGACTTCTTCCCCTACTGCTCCTTCACAAACGGTGAAAGCTCTCCCACTGTCTCAATGACAGAACTAGGTAAGCTACACTCCTGTAGAAAAGGCAAGTATAATGTCAAAAAATCTCTTTCCCGCTCATTGTGCACCTCTGGCTGTATCTATGACCCATACCTAAATGCCCTCAAGGAAAGATGTTCTAAAGAGAACTGCAAATGCAGGGGGTAGTGATGGCACAGTGGTATTATTGCCAGGCTATTAAACCAGAGACTCTGATAATGCTCTGGGGATCCAGGTTCAAATCCTGCTACAACAACTGGTGGAATTTGAATTCAATAAAAATATGGAATTATGAGTCTAATGATGCCCATGAATCAATTGTTGGGGAAAAGTCCCTCTGGTTCACAAATATTCCATTGGGAGGGGAAGCTGCTAGTCTGACCTACATGTCACTCCAGACCCACAGTGATGGGGTTGACTTTTAAACTGCCCTCTCGACAATTAAGGCTGGACAAAAAGTGCTGGCTGAGGCAACAGGCCCTCATACTGTGAACGAAGGAAAATGAAATAAAAAGAAGCGTTAGAACAATAGGCCCACCAAGTTCATGAACTCATTGGA
This sequence comes from Stegostoma tigrinum, assembly GCF_030684315.1. NCBI lineage: Eukaryota > Metazoa > Chordata > Chondrichthyes > Orectolobiformes > Stegostomatidae > Stegostoma > Stegostoma tigrinum. Next base: position 7,913,827 of record NC_081389.1, on the reverse strand, counting down.
TGTTCAAATGTCTGGTCCCAGATACATTGGCAATGGTGGAAGGTTCTGACTGGGGAGGAGTCTTTGGAGATTCAGTACTTTTCTGCATTTCCCCCATGGCATGGATGATGACTCTGTGTCTAAACACTGCTGCATCCCACCCAGGAATTTGTACCATGGAGGGCCTGTTCAAAAGACTGCGTTCCAAGAGTTATATTGTTCTCCTTTCAGAAAGGTTTCACCTTGGGTCGAGACAGAATTTATATCCGTTGCTATTTTGAGCTTAAGGTAATTTGCGTGAATCCAAAGTCTGCGTGTAGGGCCGCCCAAATATTAACCAGGTTCAGCAGAAAGAAAGAAATTGTTAGCCTTTATTTCGAAGGTAATGGCGTTAAAAGAAAAAACACAGAAGCCTTGCTAAACTATTCAAGCCATTAGTTTAACCTCACCAAGAATACTGCGAAGAGTTTTGATCTTGATGGAAAGATATTGGCATTGGAGGCACCGCTGTGAAGTTTCACCAGATTGATCCCAGTAGGGAAGGATCTTTCTTATGAGGAGAGGTTGAGTAGATTGGGTTCTCTTTGGTAGTGCCCCTATCCCTGGATTGGGAGCCCAGGGTTCAAGACCCACCTGCTCAAGAGGTGTGTAATAACATTTCTGAACTAGATGATTGACAAAGTACATTAAGTTTTATTATAATTTAGACTGGGCACGTATTCTTTGGAGATGAGAAGAATGAGAGGAGACCTTGTATTATCGTATAAGATTTTTGGGGGGCTTGACCGGGCAGAAAATAGAGCAGTTCTTTTCCCTTGTGGGACAGGGCATAACCTTAGAATAAGGGGTTACCCCTTAGATGAGAGAGAATTTCTGTTCTCTGAGGGGAGTGGAATTCTTTATTACAGACAGCTGTCAAGCCTGGGTCATGAGGTATGTTCAAGGCTGGGGTAGAGAGAATCTTAATTAGTGAGCGAACCAAAAGTCATGGAGTAAATGCAAGGGAACTGGATATGAGGATTATCAGATCAGCCACAATCTCATTGAATAGCAGAGCACTCTCAATGGGCTGAATGGCCTACTTCTGCTCCTACATCTGATGGCCTTCGTGATTGTTTTATCTGGTGCAGCAAATTAATGTCAGATGCTACTCTGCTGAGCCATCTCCTGCTAGCCCTGTCTCATCCACCCTCACCTCCAACAACTGAGTGTGAGGAGCTTTCCAATTCATCTGATGTTGGAAACTGTCCATTCTTCTGCCTCTGTCAATTTTCCCTCATTTTACTCCTATTTCCCTTCATTCTCACTCCATGTGACCTTTTGCCTCCTGACCTTATTTCCATCAAACTCCGCACAGCTCAGTTTCTCTGACACTGCTACAATATTCCTGCTTTGCATTTCTGACAGGTAAACATCCTCCTCTATTTCAGGCCCCTGCTTCAGTGGCCTCACTTGCATTGTTCTATCTGCCTGCTATGAAGTCATGTGATTTTAAAACATTCCAGTTACCACACCCCAACACCTTTTCCTGGTAAATCTCTCTCTCATGCTGGTACATCACCCTCAGTTTCACCATCCATTGTTACACTGGAACGGATTTGTTCAGAATAGCGACTGGAACTTGGATGCGGAAATCTCAACCCCATTTCTGACAGGTGCCATTTCTGCCAACAGGAGAACACTGTGGGCTATGACTCACACAGCGGGGGCAACTCACATCCGGAACGGCCTTTTGAGCTTGAACTTAGTGCAGAGTTCAAACAAATCCAATTCTGGAAGATTTAACCCTTGTATGGGAGTCACAAATTGACGCTGTAGTTGTAAACAGACTTAGAAGAGTTTCTAAGTTCTGTTTCACAATCATGATCTGAAGCGCTGCCTGCTTTTTACGTTTTACCTAATCTATTTTTCTAACCACCCTGTTCAGAGATGTTATTATACACCTCTGGAGCAGGTGGGATTTGAACCCTGGCATCTGATCAGCAGGTGTTACCACTGTACCACAAGAGGGCCCTCTCATGCAATTTCCTTTTGCTTAACCTATTTTACTAATCAACCTGTTCACCGATGCTATTACACACCTTTGCACCAGGTGCAAAGTCTCCTAGTCCTGGCGTAGGGGATACTACCACTGCATCACAAGAGGGTGTAACTGAGCAGTTTCACTAGCTAATTTGCTTAATAGGGGTGGCACAGTGGCTCAGTGGTTAGCACTGCTGCCTCACAGTGCCAGGGGTTCAGGTTCAGTTCCAACCTCAGGTTAGTGTCTGTGTGGAGTTTGCACATTCTCCTGGTGTTTGCATGGGTTTCCTCCAGGTGCTCCGGTTTCCTCCCACAGTCCAAAGATGTGCAGGGTAGATGGATTGGCCGTGCTAAATTGTCTCTGTGGTGTTCAGGGATGTTTAGGTTCGGTGGGTTAGCCATGGAGAAATCAGGGTTAGCGGAATGGGATGCTCTTCAGACGGGTGGCGTGGGCATGCTGGACCAAATGGCCTGTTTCAACACTGTAGGGATTCAAAAGACAGTTGGCTGATTGTGTTACAAATTGTCTCAACTGTGTTAATGCTGTGATTACAATCTTCCAGAGGCTATGAACAATTGAGAGTGAGAGCAGATGCTTGTTTTTACTGTGAGTTGAAGTTTTGACATTCATGTGTAGGAATTTTCAAATCTGTCTCGTGAGTTATTTGATAGATTTTTAAAAGTTTATTTAGTTTTCATCTCCTGAGGTCTGCCTGTGGTGGAAATTAGATGAATTAGCACTCACTTGGCAAGGAATATTTGAGAAACAATAGGAGGGTGAGTGGGGCATGCATTGGTATTGAATTAGCATTTCAAAAATGTATTCACTTGCTGGCTGGGTCAACGTTTATTGCCCATCCCTAGTTGCCTCTGAGGAGGTGGTGGTGAGCTGTTCTTTGCGGAGGGTACCAGAAGCTGTGAGACCTTGTTGAGGGTATGAGGGCTAAAGCGTCCATAGTCTTCTAAAACAGTCTAAAGTTTTCTGAAGAAGAGTGTAGGCCCGAAACATCAGCTTTCCTGCTCCTTTGATGCTGCTTGGCCTTGCGTGTTCATCCAGCTCCACACCTTGTTATCTCCAGCATCTGCAGTTCCTACTATCTCTAAAGTCTTCTGAAAGACGCAGAAGGAGCTGTTAAACAGCTCACCGCTCGCCAGCCAGTTCCTGAATTCTCCTAGCATCTGCTCCCAGAGCCCAAATTCATCCCTCACCCACACTCTTTTCTGGTGCAAAATCCTTTCTTTCTCTGAGCCATACTTTATCAAGTTGGCTTTGACGCATCAGGAACGTCTCAGGTCGAGCTGCTTTGCCTCGGTAATCAAAGCCTGCCCCACTATTCTTGTCATGTTTATCTGTGTTATATTTCCCTGTCGCTGTGGCTGTGGCACACAGCGATCTCACTATACTGAAAATTTAATAATTTTGGATGTTTCAGTTGGGGAGATATTTGAAACAAGGGAACATACCAGCCTCCAAGGAAATTGCAATGTTAGGATGCGTTTTTGATCGATACAGCAATCTAGAGATGGTAGGAACGGGCACGGGATTAGTAGGTTAGCTCTGGTGGTTAGCTCTGCTGCCTCATAGTGCCAGGGGCCCATGTTCAATTCCAATCTCAGAATTCTGTCTGTGTGGAGTTTCCACATTGTCTGCATGGGTTTCCTCCAGGTGCTCCAGTTTCATCCCACGGCCCAAAGATGTGCAGGTGAGGGTGGATTGGCCATGCTAAATTGCCCCATAGTGCCCAGGGATGTGCAGGCTGCATGGTTGAGCCGTGGTAAATGCATGGTTACAGGGATACGTTGGGTGGCTAGGTCTGGGTAAGATGCTGTTTGGAGGGTCAGTGTGGACTCAATGGCCTGAATGGCCTGCTTCCACACTGTTAGGATTCAATGATACACTGCTCTGAGTGTGTATGATACTAGCTTCACTATGATACAGTAACCCACAGCAGCACCTCAGTAGGTGTACGGGTGTCTCTTCAACAGTTGAAACTTTGGTTGACAACTGGATGCATCCTATGAGGCTTGCATAGCCTTTTCATACATAGTACTGCTGCTCCCAGCAAAATACGCTCTGCAAATAACTTTCCAATCTGTCAAGCCTCTGATTGTAAAGTGCTTAGAATTGTTGACCCTAATGCTGACTGCAGCCCTGTGACCATTTGTTGTTTTTATTGATTGTCCATAAAGTGCTGAATGTTTTGCCCTGTAGAGCACCTCGCACAGAACATCGCCAAGTCCCACATTGAGACCTGCCAGTACTTGCGGGAAGAGCTGCAACAAATAACATGGCAGGCCTACGTGCAGGAAGAAGTGGAGATTTACCAGAATAAGGTTAGGGGAAACGGATCAAACAGTGAATACCGCAGCGACGCGTGTGAATTCTCTCCGCCATACGCCCACCTTCACACGTTAATCTTTCTCACACAGCCCCGGGAGGTGATGTGGCAGCTTTGCGCTATTAAAATAACCGAAGCAATTCAATATGTGGTGGAGTTTGCAAAACGGATCGATGGATTCATGGAACTGTGTCAAAACGATCAGATCGTACTTCTGAAAGCAGGTACGCTTCCTCTTCAAAGACACGCCCTTTATAGGTTTATACAGGCATTTTGCTTCCTCCAGGAAAGAGGAGACTGAGAGCGCTTCAGCAGTTTAGAAGAACCTTAGATGTAACATGAGTAGGAAATGTAAGTAAGTACATGAGTAGGAAATGTTTGGAGGGATATGGGCCAGGAGCAAGCAAGTAGGACCGGTTTAGTTTGGGATTATGGTCGGCACAAACTGGTTGGACCGAAAGGCCTGTTTCTGTGCTGCATGAGTCCAAGACTCTGATAGAAAGGTATTTGGTTGGATTAAAATGCACCAATGGATAAAGTTTAATGCCCTCTGAAGTGGGGCAGGTTTAGGTGGGGAGTGGATGGTTAACTTGGTGGGAGATGGTCAATGGGGACCCCCAACATCTACCCACCTCCCTTCTTGATATAATCAGCCCACCCATTCCACAGTGAAGTGGGTAGTTAATGCCAACAGAATGGCTTCGGCCAACCTCAAATGTTTTCTCCATAGAGAAAGGCCAAAGCATAACCCAGCCTGTTAGCTTACACGCTTCGAAGTGGGCCTTCATTCGAAAGCACTTCCTGCCAGATTGGGGGGGCCTAGCGTCGGGACCTCACCCAGCCTTGTTGCCAATTCCCATACCCCCTTTTCTACAACCCCCAGCCATCTTCAGTCATAGAATCCCCCACAGTGTTGGAACAGGCTTTTCAGCCCGCACCAACCCTCTGTGGAGACCCACTCCTCTACTCTATCCCTGTAATCGTGCATTTTCTGTGACCAATACACCCAACCTACACACCCCCCGACACTATGCCCGGCCAATCCACTTAACCTGCACAGCGTTGGACTGTGGAATGAAACCGGAGGAAGACCGTGCAGACACGGGGAGAATGTGCAAACTCCACACAGAGTGAGGGTGGAATTGAACGCGGGTCGCTGATGCTGTGAGGCAGCAGTTCCACCACTGAGCCACTATCCCATCATCTGTGACCTGGATATCTTGTTGATCCTTGGACTCTGGTGGGTGCATTTCCCACAGCTGGCACTGCCTGCAGTGGGAGGCTGTCTGTCTCTGGTTCTCTGGCAGCTCCATTGGACAGGATTCCATTCCCTGTTTTGTTGGGGTGGTAGGGGGGTGGGGGGGCGGGGCATTGACTTCTGAAGCACTTGATACCATTGGCTATCCAGTGAAGAATTGCATGAAACACAGAGTGTCATTTTACTTGTGAGAGAGGCCAAACAGAGACCACGAACAGGAAGGTAATCATGATTAACTCCATTTGGGAAGTCAGAAATACTACTTTCATCTTATAAAGTCATAGAGCAAAAAGAGGTCCTTCGCTCCATTGAGCCTGCACCAACAAAAAACACTTGAAATCTACACTCATCCCACTTCCAAAAACTTGGCCCATATCCTTGAATGTTTAAAGTTCCCATTCAAGTATTTTTTAAAAACATGTGAGGAACTCCCCCCCCACTTCCTTCCAGGTGAAAAATGTTTTGTTTTCCTCAAAACCCCTCTCAACCACCTGCCCTTCACCATAAATTAAGCTCCTTCGTTATTGACCCCTCAACTAAGAGGAACAGCGGCTTTCTCTCCACCCAGTTCAGGCTTCTCACAATCCTCTACACCTCAAGCACGTCTCCCCGACTGCCTCAACTTTCTCTCTTCCAAAGAAAATAACCAGAGCTTATCCAACTTCTCTTCATTGCTGAAACGCTCTATTCCAGGCAATGTCCTGGTGAATCTCCTCTGCACCCCCTCCAGTGTGATCACATCCTTCCTATCATGCGGTGACCGAAACTGCACGCAGTACTCCAGTTATAGTGGTGAAACTGTAGAGGATAGAAATATTGAAGTGGTTGAGATAAATACAATCAGTGTATTTATTGGGAAACTAGGTCAACATGTGAGAAAGAAAATAATGAATTGTTAGGTTAAGGTTAATAAGATAACATGAAGATTAGGCTGATGGGTAACCAAACCTAACCCTTACAGGCTATTCAGCTAATAGATTCCACACCAACCCTCCAAAGAGCATCTAACCCAGACCTACCCCATCCCTGTAACCTGGCAGTTCTCAGGGCTAACCCACCCAACCCACGCATCTTTGGACTTTGAGCGGAATCCCACACAGACACAGAGAAAATGTGCAAACTCCACACAGACGGTCACCCGAGGGTGGAATCGAACCTGGGTCCCTGGAGCGGTGAGGCTAACCACTGAGCCACTCTGCTGCCTGACACTGTTTAGAGTTAGGCCATCGGTAGTGTCGAGTTTAGGATTAGGTGCTTGGGTTAGCTCAGTTAGCTGGATGTCTGGTTTGCGAATGCAGAATATTCCCTACAGCGTGAATTCAATCCCCCACTGGCTGAGGTTAGCATGAAGGATACTCCTCCAACTCTCCCCTTGCCTGAGGCCTGGTGACAGGTTAAATTACCACCAGTCGTCTCTGTCTCTCTCTCTCTCTCTCTCTCTCTCTAATGAGAGCATGCTCCTGTGATCTGGTAAGATGACTAGGAGTTTGCCTGAGACATTAGTGTTTGGGTGAAGTTGATCAGTTTAAGTGAAGATGCGTATGAAACAGTCCATCTGATGCATAAACAATTTGACCTGTTCTTTTTTGCTGTGAGTTCCAACAAAGACCTCAATGACTCATGAATTTATGAAATATTCTCCACGCTCACAGGTTCTTTAGAAGTTGTGTTTGTCCGAATGTGTCGAGCCTTTGACCCGCAGAATAACACGGTTTATTTTGATGGCAAATATGCTGGTCCCGATATCTTCAAATCACTAGGTAAGGTATAATTATCTTTGACTCTTCCAGAACAAATCAATTCTTTTAAATTCTTCTTATATTCTAATCCTTTCAGCATTTTGTATGTTCAAAATCACACAGAGCACTTCTAATTTTCAGTGTTCCATGTTAGTCAAATATCTCCACTTGTGGGACAATCTGGGATGAGACATTGTAATTTTAGGAGAAGGGGTGGGTAACAAATTTAACACAGAAATGAGGAGGAATCATTTCTCTCAAAGGGTTGTGAGTCTGTAGGTTTCAGCGCACTGGAGTCTGATGGACGCTGGGACGTTGGGTAGATTTAAGGAGGAAAGATTTGTAATGAGTAATGGGTTGGAGAGTTATGGCGGAGTGGAGAGGTAAGTGGAGTTGAAGCCCTCATGAGATCAGCCACAATCAAAAACTAATGGCAGAGCAGGCTCAAGGCCTACTCCTGCTTCACCATGAGTTCTTATGTATCACCTAGCTGAATAACTCCTCTCTGAACGTGAATACCCCTGCCTCCATTCCCCCATCCCCGACTGCCCATTCACTCACTCACTCATTCATTGACCCACCCAGTCATTGAAAAGCTCAAAATCTGTAAGAACATACCCAAATATGACAAGCCAATGTTATGGAAACAGGGTGCACCCTCCCTCTTTGACAGTCTTTTCATGACTTTCCCATCTTCTCCGTGGATGACCACTCTGAGCCATCCTTGCTTCCAAAGTCCCAGCTGAATGTATAGGCTGTAGACATTTTCATTGGTGCTAACAATACTACATCATCATCATCATCAGTGGTCCCTCACAGATGGGGATGACTCTCTTCCACCTCTCAGGGTGAGTCCGTAGGTGGCTGTACAGATCAATGGGGCTACTGCAGGCTCTGTTACACTTGGGACAGGAAGTAGTCGTGGGGAAGTGAAGTGGAGTGGGTGGGGTGGGAAGTGGGGTGGGTGGGGCTGGAAGTGGTCATGGGGAAGTGGGGTGGGTGGGGCAGCAAGTGGTCATGGGGGAAGTGGAGTGGGTGGGGCAGGAAGTGTTTGTGGGGAAGTGGGGTGGGTGGGGCAGGAAGTGGTTGTGAGGAAGGGGTGGGTGGGGCATGAGGTGGTCGTGGGGACGGGGGTAGGTGGAGCAGGAGGTGTTCACAGGCAAGGGGGCTATGTGGGGCAGGGAGGTGTGGGGGCATCGGTCCGACTTCTGCTTTCTCCTGATGACAAGCCTCGAGGTGCTCAACGCCTTCCCGGATTCTCCTCCCCCTCCACTCTGGACGGTGTTGGGGCCAGTGATTCCCAGGTGTCTGTGGGAATGCTGCACTTCACCAGTGAGGCCTTGGGGGTGTCACTACAACGTTTCCTCTGGCCCCCTGGGGCTCACATGCTGTTTCGGAGCTGGGAGTAGAGCACCTGCTCAGGGAGTCTCATGTTGGCCTTGCACACAACGTGCCCATTGCAGCTGATCGGGGGGGGTCAGTGCCTCAGAACTGGGGATGTTGGCCTGGTCGAGGACACTGGGGCTGGTGAGCCTGTCTTCCCAGGGGATTCACAGGGTCTTGTGCAGGCAGCGTTGTTGTTACAGCTCCAGCACATTGAGGTGCCTGCTATAGACAGCCCATGCCGCAGAACCCTATAAGAGGGTAGGAATCAGACTCTGTAAGCCATGAGCTTGGTGTCAGACCTGATATTGTCCTCAGACACACTTTTCCTCAGGCGGGGCTAAAGGCTGTGCTAGCACACTGGAGGTGGTACTGGATCTCTTCATCAATAACAATACACACAGCCAACAAGAAGATCTGGATCCAGACTTCCTGAGCAAGGAAAAACTCTGTCTCCAATGGTGCTGCAATTATCTCTAATATTCACCTGGCAAAGTTCCTTAAGTGAAAGACATGAGGTTTGTTGCAATGTGAAAACACTATTAATATATAACTGGTTCACCAATCTCAAAGGAATATCTGTAGGTTCAAGTGTATTATAGTGCAGAGATAGTAGGAACTGCAGATGCTGCAGAATCCGAAATAACAAGGTGTAGAGCTGAATAACTCCCGAAACGTCAGCCTTCCTGCTACTCTGATGCTGCCTGACCTGCTGCATTAATCCAGCTCTACACCTTGTTATCTCTGTATTATAGTGCAACCTTGCAGGACAGAAGCCACTGTAACTGGTGGAAAGAGCCAATGAATTTTTCTCTCTGACGGTTATGGGTTGAAGTGAAAATTAAGTGTGACCAGTTTAAAGGCAGTTTCTACTGATTGCAACAGAGTTTTCCCAGGAGCTCAGGGCAGGCATGAGAAATAAATGCCTCTCTAAAGTACCAAGGCCAAGCCACAGGCCCCATTTTAACAGTTATTTTAAATCTGGGTGTGCGATATTCGTCAACAATTTCAGTATTTGTAACTCAGTAGCTAATCCGATTACACCACTTGTAATCAAAGTGACTATGTGGCAAGCATCTGAGGAACTTTGTGCATCATGGTTTTTCCAAGGCACCTCTGTTCCCATCAGTTTTCGGACTGTAGCTACGTGGCAGTGAGTCTGTAACTCTGATGAACCCATGGGACCGGTACCAGGTAGGAGCAATGGAAAGTGAAAGGCTAGTCTTTGCATTGCGGAAAGGGATTCACTTGAGCACTTACAGTAATGCCAATGTTGTCAGGCCAATGAAAACTTTAACGAAGCAAGTACTTTATCTGGGCTATTCGTGGTACTGTCATCTCCCTTGCTGACTGGCAAATTCCACATGAGCGTTCGCTTTCAGGAGAATGGGATGACCTGGGTAGACAATTGCCAAATGTTATGATGTGACATGTAAGCACTTAAGGCCATGAGATAATATGTGTTCAGGGCGGTGGGAAAGGATGGGATGGGGGAAAGCAGAGGGCTTTAACATGCAGCTTCAGACACACTCAGGTTATCTAACAGAAGCCTGGATTAGTCTGGCAGGCAGGTAAGCGATGGAAGGACCACATCCACAACAGAACCTTTCTTGCCATTTCGTCCCACAGCCCCATTCCTCTCACTAAGGCACTACCATTCTGTACACTCCTGCTGCACACATTGAAGAACACTTAACCATGTCTTCAGTAACCCAGTGACTAGCTTCACAATTGCCCTCACGTTTACATGGCTCTCGTTCTAGCTTTCCCTTGGTGTAGTGGTAGAGCTATTTCCTGTTGTCATGACCACAGAGGCTAGCAGATTTTTTTAAACAGTTTGTTCATGGGAGGTGGGGATTGGCCAACATTTATTGCCTGCCCCTAATTGCCCAGGAGAAACCACATTGCTGTCTGTCTGGAGTCACGTGTAGGCCAGACAGGGTAAGGACTGCAGATTTCCCTCCCTGAAGAACATCAGTGAACCAAATGGGTTTTTACAGCAATAGGCAGTGTTCACATCTACAGCATTAGACATGTTTATTTACATTCCAAATGTTTTTTTAATTAAGTTCAAATTTAACATTTCCCCAGAACAGTTATCCAGGGCTTTGGACCGCTAGTCCTGTAATATTGTCACTAAACTGCCACTTGTCCATATATTTTCCTCAGAGATGCAAGAAAGTCTTTGGGTTGCCACATGACAGCTGAGCATTAATAGAACATGAATCTCTTCTGATTGAATGAGTGAGCTAATGTGCTTTGATAGGCTTCACACAAATGGCAAGGATTCCTTATGGGTCTGTGGGTCTGTGCAGTAAATGTGAGTACGCCCTGTATCTGACTAGCTTCACTGGGACCAAGTAGAGGCCTTCGCAAACATAGTCCCAATTGCTTGGGAGAGACAACGTGTGAAATCATGCAGGTGCCACCAGCAGGTCCCGGGATGGAGGCAGAGATAAATAAATTCAAGTGATGCTTTGTCATTTTCTCTAACGGGGGTGGGGTTGGGGGGGAGCAGGTCTTCTTCCTGAAGATGTCACTGTTGAAAGTATGATCCTGCCGAGACTCTGGTTTTCTTTATATTGAGGAAGCTGATTCCCTTGGTGGTCTATCCTGGTGACGAACGTTGTCTCTTTCATGCTGCAGCTCTGTGATAGGTCCCTTTATCTTGTGTCGCTGCAGAGGAGATATTAGCTGTTGTCGGATGCGGCGATCATACACAATCTGACCTGCCCCACCCACGCTGATGTGATGGTCAAGAAGGCATAGCAACACTTTGACTGCCTCAGGAGGCTAAGGAAATTCAGCATGTCTATAAAGACTCTTACCAATATATACAGGTGCACCACAGAAAGCATTCTACCTGGATGCTACACAGCAGGGTATAGGTAACTACAGAGAGCTGTGAACGCCGCCCAGTCTATCTCACAAACCAGCCTTCTATCCATTGGCTCCATCCATATTTCCCACTGCATTGGGAATGCAACTGACAGCATCAAATATCCCTCTCTTCCAACCTCTTCTAATGGGCAGAAAATACAAAAGCTTAAATACATGTCCCAACAGATTCAAGACTAGCATCTACCCCGCTGTTATCACACTTCTAAATGGACCTCTTAAATTTTAATGTGGATCTCGCTCTTTATGCACCTTCTCTGCAGCCTAACGTTGTATTCCTCGCTCTGTTCTAGTATCTGAATGCACTTTGTATGGCCAGATCTTCCTGTACTGCACGCAGAACAAAACTTTTCACTGTACCGAGGTACATGTGGCAATAATAAATCAAATCAAATCAATGCTGCTGGACAGATTGATGCAATGTGGCCGCTCGCCTTATTCCAATTCCCTTGCAAACCTTCTCACTTTCCACCCACCATCACTCACCCTGCTCCCTCCCTCTCGTTTGTAGCGAGCCTTGAGAAAGAGGGGCCGATGTTAGGCAAGGCAGTGAGCAGAGAGGCAGTCACGGTTCGGAGGCTAGAAGCAGGGAGACAGGCTGAGAGCTAGAAGGGAGGATGTGAAGGTCCAGAGATGGAAACAATGGACGGGAGTGTTGGGAGTAGGAGGTGGAAAGTGTTGGAGCGAGGGAAGTGAGACGGGGGAGGAAGTGCCAAACAAGATCCATTGGAAAGGGGGATCAATGAGTGCGAGGGTTGAGGAAGAATGTGGCAAAGCAATAGTTTGATATTAAAAGATGAACCGCACACAATAGCTACACAGAAACACAAGTGGAGGCCGCATTGAAATGGAAATGCACAATTGAAATGTATTTACTGTTGGAGATACCTGCGTAGTAAATTAGAAACAACTTAGGCACAAAAAGACTGAGAGAGGAAAAGCGACAAAAATAGCAAATTAATTTTTAAAAATTGACTTTTTAAAATTTCCAACAACAACACAGAAATGAGATTTTACCCTTTCTAGGTCATAGAGTTTACGTGACGAGTTACCAAATTGATAAAAGATACTTATACCGTTTAGTCGCGGATTTAACATTACTCAGAGAATTTAATTAATTGAAACATGAGGAGAGGCAAAGAGTGAGTTGTCATTTGTGTGAAGAAAATCATGTAGTGTCATAATAAATCAGTGGATTAGTCGTGAGTGTTGGAGTTGCTGGCCCACGCGCATTCCAGCCACGTGGATGTGTCGTGAATGAGAACAGGTCTACATACCACTATGTAGCTTGAAGTAGGCTCTCCTCCCTTCAGAGAGCCTCCCAGTCTTTAGACAGTATCTTAGCTATGGGTTTCTGTGTTACTATGTGTGGCATTCTGTTTTCAGGCCATGACTGAAGTTCAAATGTTTACACCAACTACATGTTCTTTCAGGCAGGCGTTGATTTTGCTGTGTGTTTCACTTGTTCTAACATCCATTCTCCTGGCAGGCTGTGACGACTTGATCAACTCCATCTTTGAATTCAGTAAAAGTTTGTGCATGTTGCAACTCGTGGAGGACGAGATTGCCCTGTTTTCTGCGTACGTGCTGATCTCTGCAGGTGAGCTCCATGTTACACATCAACGTAAGAATCAGGAGCAGAGATCGGCCCTGAGGCCTACACGGCCATTCAATCATGGCCGTTTGTGTTTAGAATTTCATGTTCCTGTCTACTCCTGATAGCCCTCAATTCCCCTGCCCTCCCTCAGCCTGAAACCATATTCAGTGACAGCACCTCCATCGCCTTCAGAGGGAGATCGTTTCTGAGGCAACGCCCTCTGGGAGAGAAAAAGAAATTCCCTCAGCTCTCCGGAGAAATTCCCTCATAGAATCACAGAATTGTACAGCTCAGAAACAGACTTTTCAGTCTAACATGCCCATTTCGACCAGTTATCCTAAATTATTTTAGTCCCATTTTCCAGAATTTGGCCCATATCCCTCTGAACGCTTCCTATTTATGTCTCCGCTCAGGTGCCTTTTTAATGTTGCAGTTGCACCAGCCTCCACCACCCCCTCTGGCAGCTCATTCCATACATGGACCATGTTCTGTTTGAAAATGTTGCTCCTCGGGTCCCTTTTAAATCTTTCCCCTCTCACCTTAAACCTGTGCTGTCTAGTTTTGGACTACTCTGGGAAAACAACATTGGCTAGTCACCCTATGCACGCCCCTCATGATTTTATAAACCTCTTCTCCGTAACCCTTCAGCCTCTGACACGCCTCCTTAAAGGGTGACCACCCAATTTCCCTTCTCACCCACAAGAGGAAACATAATTTCAATATCTACCTTGTCAGGACCATTCAGGATCTTACACCCTTCGATCAAGTCACCCCTTGCTCTTCTAAACACCAGTGGAAACAAGCCCAGTTTGTCCAACCTTTACTCGTAAGACAATCCACTCATTCCAAGAAGTGTGGGCAGCACGGTGGCTCAGTGGTTAGCATTAATGCCTGTCAGAGCCAGGGTCCCGGGTTCGATTCCACCCTCGGGTGACTGTCTGTCTAGAGTTTGCACATTCTCCCCGTGTCTGTCTGGGTTTCCTCCCACAATCCAAAGATGTGCAGGCTAAGGTGGATTGGCCAGGCTAAATTGCCCGTAGTGTCCAGGGATGTGCAAATGTGGGTGGGGAAATGCAGAGTTATAGGATTGGGGATAACAAGGTGTAGATCTGGATGAACACAGCAGGTCAAGCAGCGTCAGAGGAGCAGGAAAGCTGACATTTCGGGCCTAGACCCTTGTCCAGAAATGAAATGTTCAGAAATGTTATCTCAGATTCTCCAGCATCGGCAGTTCCTACTATCTCTTCTAGGATTGGGGAGTGGGTCTGGGTGGGGATGCTCTCTGGAGAGTCATTGTGGACCTGTTGGGCTGAATGGCCTGTTTCCACACTGTAGGGATTCTATGAATCGCTCCAGTAAACTGCCTCTAATGTATTTAACAAGGTGTAGATACTGCTTTTCCTGCTGTATTCATCCAGCTTCACACGTATTATCTCAGATTCTCCAGCATCGGCAGTTCCTACTGTCTCTGATGTATTTATACCTTTCCTTAAATAAGGAAGCCAAAAATATCCACAGTATTCAAGATGTGATCTCACCAATGTTCTGCATAAAATCCTTACTCTTTTTATGTTCAGTTCTCTCATAGTAAAGGATAGTGTTTCATTCACCATCTTAGTGACTTGGTGTACCTGCGCCCTAACTTAATGGGACTCATGCACAAGATCACCTATCTCCCTCTGCAGCTTGGAACTTTGAAGTTGTTCTCCATTTAAATAATATGCTGCTTTTTCCTTCTTCCTTTCTAAGTCAGCAACATCACATTGTCCCACGTTATACTTTGTCTGCCACTCACCTGCCCGCTGCCTCCTAGTGTTGTCTTCACAATCTGCTCTGCTGCCTTTGCTTGTGTCGTCTGCAAATTTTACCCTCACTTCCATCATCGGTGTCATTCAGTTTTAAAGTTATGTCATCCTGAGGCACTAGCACAGAGCCCTGAGGGACCCTAAACGTTTCATCATACCAATCAAAAAGACTCATACGTGCATGTATTCTGTTTTCTACCAGCCTGCCAATCTTCTATTCGTGCTTGTTTTTCATCCTTACACCATGAGCTTATACCTTCTGCCATAAACGTTTATGCAGTACCTTGTGAAATGCTTCACAGATGCGTCCACACCCTTTGCTCACCATGAATATTCCACCTTCAGAGAACTCCAGTAAGTTGGTTAAACATGATTTCCTTTTCACAAAATCATGCAGACTCTGCCTGATTACACAGGATTCTCTTAGTGCAAAACTATGACTTCCTTAATGATTGATTCTTTCATCATTCCCCAACAAATGACTACAATAAGTAGTAAGCTCTCATTCAGTTACTTTGGTCCAGGCATTTCATCCTATTACATCTCTGCCATCGATCCTCCTTCATGCTTTGTGCACTGTTTAGTGATTCAATTGATCTGTGTTTGCTATTTTGAGTCTGTTTATTATGGACGATCACCATACATGAATGATTAAATTTGGGTGTGGATTCAGAGTGAAGGTAAGCAAATTGTGCAAAAGAGGTCAAAGCATGGATGGGACATTTTGAAGCTCTGCACATATGAAAACACCTGTCATTGTTGTACAGTCAAGTATATATGTCAAGTATGCAATTCTTTGCCAAATGTGAATTTTTGCAAGGTGCAATCCTGACTAGAGATTGGCAATGCCAATTCATGGCTATTCTGATCAACGAACAGTCCTCTCGGTTACTGGAAAATTTGGCAGTGCCATGAATTCTGTGCCTGGTTCTCTGAAAACACAATCATTCATGTGAGACCGATACACAAATTTATTAACCTGAACACTGGATACATCACCAACCGTGCCACACTTACGCTCGTTCCTTTCATTTTTCCTGTTTCTCCACTTGAAGTGGACACATGGCAACATATAAACCTGTAGTTCCTTGTTTTTTTCACACAAATCTTGACTGTGGTAAGATTGACAACTCCCATCTTTAAAGTAGCCAGTCTTTTAAGTGGAAGGCAATGGTATAGTGGGTCAGTAAGCTAGAGTAACTCGATTAATGTCCTGGGAGCAGGGTTTCAAATTCTACCTAAGCAGAGGGTGAAATTTGAACTCAGTAAAAAGCTAACTCAATATTGTGTGTATAAACACTGTTGAGCGATGTCTAAAAGTCCCAACGTGTGCTTTAGGGAAGGAAATCTGCTGTCCTTACCCATTCTGACCTACATGTGACAGCAATGTGGTTCACTCTTAACAATAAATGTTGACTCAGTTAGCAAAACCATAAATGAATGAATGAAAATTTCTAAGCAATTTTACAAGGAACTTAACCATAGAGATCGTAGTTAATCAAAAGCTTGGTTAGAGATGTAGGTTTCACAGTGTATCTTAAAGGAGGGAACAGGGGTAGACAGTTATTGAAGTTTCGCAAGTGAACTCTAAAACTTAAGGCCTGTGTTGCTGAAGGCACCAATTGCAGAAACTGTTGAAAATTGAGGGATTAGAATTAGAGAAGACCAGAGATCTTGCCAAGTTCTGTGGGGTGGACAGAGTTACAGAGCTCGAGAGAGCCAGTGCCAGGGAACGATTTAAAATAAAGATGGGAGTTTTAAAATTAATGTGTTCCTTGACTGGGAAAGGACAGCAGAATGTGACTGCAGCACTGGTTGTTCAAATAAGCAACAAAGTGGAGAATTTGGTGCAAGTGGGAATTTGGCACGGAGGGAGAGAAGCTGTATTCTGAGCATTTTATTAAAATGTTATTTCCTTGCGTTGGTCTGTATTTTGCTTTGGTCCCTTTAAGTGAGAAAGATGCAACTCACTGTTACTTTACAAAATGAATTACTCGAACGAGCCAAACTAATTAATTCATTACATCATTGACTTAATTTAAACAAATAACAAATTAATAAGACGAATAAATAAACATGCCTAGACGGATATCATGATGTGTTGTGTCTGCAGTATAAGGAATGCTGATTAGGCCTCGATAGCTCTATCTGTAGAGGCAAAAACACTGCAGATGCTGGAATCCAAGGTAGATAAACAGGAGGCTGGAAGAACACAGCAAGCCAGGCAGCCTCTGGAGGAAAGGAGCAGTCAATGTTTCGGGTATTACCCTTCTTCAGGGCTGGATGTGGGGATCTGGGGAGCTGCAGGTAAAGAGGCAGGTGTAAGGGGTGGAGATGGAGTGGTGGTGATAGGTGGTCACTGGTGGCAGGAATGTCCCTGGTTGATTGATGTGAGGATGAATCCATACGGAAGGTGGATTGGACTAGAAGAGGTGGGGCTGGAAGGGGAGGCAGGGAATGATGGCAAGGTTATCTGAAATTGGAGAACTCAGTGTTGATTTGCGTCACCACAGTTCTGCTTTCACCCCATTCCCCCAACCACCCTTTTTCTGCAGCTTCCCCTACCCTTACATCCAGTCCTGACGAAGGGTTGACTGCTCCTATTGTCCAGATGCTGCCTGGCTCGCTGTGTTCTCCCAGCCTCCTGTTTGTCTACTCTATTTGTGGTATCTTGCAGCTCGAACAACGCCAGCTCAGAGTTACTGATGCTACTTGCATCAGGCAGAGGGAGAACCACCTGGACATTTTATTCAAGGGGGCAGTCACTCCTTGGATTAAGCAGAACTTCTGAGTTAGACAATGGCCAAGGAGTTCAAGGTGTGAATGTGAGTCAAGCAGATAAGGGCATCTAAAACATAATGATCGTAGAATCCCTACAATGTGGAAGTAGGACATTCAGCCCATCAAGTCCACACCAACCCACCTCGGTCCAACACTCCCACACCCTGTAACTCTGTATTTCCCATGGCTAATCCACCCAGCTTGCACATCCTTGGACAATATGGGGCAATTTAGCATGGCCACTCCATCTAACCTACACATCTTTGGACTGCGGGAGGAAACCTGAGCACCCAGAGAAAACCCACACAGACACAGGGAGAACGTGCAAACTTCACACAGACGGTCGCGCAAGAGTGGAATTAAACCGAGGCCCCTGGCGTTGTGAGGCACTAATGCTAACCACTCTGCATGGATGAGAACAAGAACTGTAGACTGGGTGGGCAAACTGACTGAGGTGCAGGAAGCCATTCGAGTGGAACGAGTGAAAATGTACCCAGTCATCATGAGGAGAGTATATTAAGTTGAATGGATGCAGTTCTATTCAGCTGTGATCAGAGCTTCAAAAGCTGCGTTATTGTCCCTTGCAAGGGTTAAAGATTCCTCCTTGTAGCTCACAAAGAGGACGGCACTCTGACAAAGGTAACCAAAGAGATCAGGGCTGTAAAGCGGCAGGATCATGCGGGAAGAGCAGATTGCTCTGATGTGAATTCGGAGTGGAAATGGCAGGATCCAATTGACATGGCCCACGTAGGAGACTGTGACACTCGGAATGATGTTTTGCTGAGAGAATTTGAGGATTAGTGTCCAACATTAAAAGCAACAGCTCAAACATTCCCTGAGCGATGTGCACTGTGCAAGGGTAGACAGATTTACTAGTTAGCTGTGTGGGTGAAGGCAGGCTGTGGAAGGTAGGTGTCAGTACTGGGGAAAGATTGACAGGTACCTTTGGGAGATGTTAGAGGAAGTTAATATAGTCATGTGGGCAGTGGTGTGGCTCAGTGGTTAGCACAGCTGCCTCACAGCGCTGTAGACTCGGGCTCATTTCCAGCCGTGGTTGTCTGTCTGTGTGGAGTTTGCATGTTCTCCCTGTGTCTGCGTGGGTTTCCTCCCACAGCCTGAAGATATGTAGGCTTCGGTGGATTTGACATGCTAAATTGTCGAGGGATGCGCAGGCAAGGTGGGTTAGCTGTGGAAAATGCAGGCTTATGGGAAGGGGCTGGGCCTGAGTGGGCTGCTCTTTGGAAGACTGAATGGCCTATTTCTGCACTCTGTGGGTTCGATGTCAAGAAGGATGAGAGCAAATGTTACCATGTAGTCACATAGGATGTAATTTTGATGGAAGCTTTTTTTGGGCCTATGCTAAGGGCAACGACAGGGTAGTGTGGATTATAGAGATTGCATGTGGACTGAGTACAAACTGGGTGTTACGTAACAGTTGGGTGCAGTAAACGTTTTACATCCCAGTGGGAATGCACTGGTTAGGGATTTACAGAGATTAAATGTTAGATCCAAGTTAGGGATGGACATGGCCCGGATTGGGTGTTAATACAGAAGGGATACCGACTCCATTTGGATTACATACAGATTGGACATAAGGTAGGCTGGGTGCAGAGTGTGCCTGAGGTACAGGAAGGCAACACACTGCGACCACACTGGAGTTTTGATACAGATTTGACGCAGCCTGGATGTTACATATGGGCATGATGTAAGCCAATGCCTTTGTTTTAATTAATTCGTGGGATGTGGACATCATGGACTGGCCAGCATTTTATTGCTTGTCTCTTGTTGCCCTTGATTTCACAGCATTTGGTGCAGTGGAGTGGCTTTCCATGCCATTTCAGTAAAGAGGCTGTGGGCCTGGAGTCACATGTAGGCCAGACCAGGTAAGGATGGCAGATAACAAAGTGTGGAGCTGGATGAACACAGCAGGCCAAGCAGCATCTCAGGAGCACAAAAGCTGACGTTTCGGGCCTAGACCCTTCATCAGAGAGTAGTTTCTTTCCTGAGAGGGCATCAGTGAACCAGGCAGAAAAAAAAGGCAACGGTTTCATGGTTAGTGGTAGACTCTTAATTCTAGACTTTTTTGTTCATTAAATTTAAATTCCACCACCTGCAGTGACAGGATTTGAACCCCAGAACACAAGCTAAATTTCTAGATGAATGGCCTAGAGATAATGCGACAAGGCCATCACTCCCCCATAACAAATCTTGAGTAATGCTGGGGAACCAGCACTTGCTGCTTGTTTATTAAGGACTGGTGCTATGTATTAGTTATAGCATCACTGCCAGTTTCGTGAGGATGCGGGCTGTGGGCTGATATCTGGGTGCTGAGTTTCCGAACGCAGATTGTGGTATCCCTAGGAAATGGGAATCACCACGACTGCTTCCTCAATTCTGTGTGTCAGGACATGCTCTGTATAATCACTCAGCGACAGCAACTCGTGAATATAACTCATGAGAAGCCACTGGCTCACTGCTGTGTTCATTGTGTCGTTGCTTCCCCACCCAGATCGTCTGTGGCTTCAGGAGAAAATAAAAGTTGAGAAACTGCAACAGAGGATTCAATTAACACTCCAGCATATTTTGCAGAAACATCACAGAGAGGATGGCATTCTGACAAAGGTAACTAAAGAGTTCAGGGCTGGAACACGGCAGGGACATGAAGGAAGAGCAGGGGAGCGGGAACGCTAGATTGCTCTGGGGTAGATTCAATGGGCCGAATGGCTTCCATCTGTTCTTCAATTAAATGATTCACTTTCAGAACACTGTTGACTCCGGGTCACACAGAGACATAGAGATGTACGGCGCAGAAACAGACCCTTCAGACTAACACATCCACGCTGACCAGATATCCTAAATTAATCCAGTCCCAGTTGCCAGCATTTGGCCCATATCCCTCTAAACCCTTCCTATTCATATACCCATCCAGATACCTTTTAAATGTTGTAATTGTACCTGCCTCCACCACTTCCTCTGGCAGCTCATTCCATACAGGCACCCATTAGGTCCCTATTAAATCTTTCCCCTCTCACCTTAAACCTATTCCCCTCTAGACTCCCCTACCCTGGGGAAAAGACCTTGGCTATTCACCCTAACCATGCCCCTCATGATTTTATAAACCTCTATAAGGTCACTCCTCAGCCTCCGACACTTCAGGGAAAACAGCACCAGCCTTTTCGGCCTCTCCCTACAAATCACACCCTCCAATCCTGGCCATATCTTCGTAAATCTTTTCTGAATTCTTTGAAGTTTCTCAGCATCCCTTTTATAGCAGGGAGACCAGAACTGCAGATAACGAGGCGTAGAGCTGGATGAACACAGCAGGCCAAGCAGCATCATTGGAGCAGGAAGGCTGACGTTTCGGGCCTAGACCCTTCTTGGCCTAGGCCCGAAACGTCAAGCTTTCCTGCTGCTATGATGCTGCTTGGCCTGCTGTGTTCATCCAGCTCTACACCTTGTCATCTCAGATTCTCCAGCATCTACAATTCCTACTATCTCTGAGACCAGAACTGCACACAGTTTCCCAAAAGTGGCCGAACAAATGCCCCGTACAGCCGCAACATGACCTCCCAGCTCCTATACTCAATGCAATGAACAATATCTTAAAATCTGGACACAGTGAACATGAAAAGTAGAATAGATAGCTGCTGTAATTGTATGTTACTGTCCCACCAGGTCCATGAGGACCATAAGAACGAGTTCCATACCTCGCACCTAGCTTAATAAATCGTATAATTATAGAAAGAGCCTATGTCAGTCATAGAGCCATACAGCATAGACTCTTCGGTCCAACCAGCCCATGCCAAACCAAACTAGTCCCACCTGCCTGTTCCTTGCCCTATTCATGCACTTCTCCAAATGTCTTTTAAATGTTGTATTTGTACCTGCATCTGCTATTTCCTCAGGAAGTTCATACCACACACAAACCACCCTGTGTGTAAAAAAATTTACCCCTCATGTCTTTTTAAAATCTCTCTCCCCTCACCTTAAAAATGTGCCCCCTAACCTGCAAATCCCCTACCCTAGGGAAAAGACAATTAGCGTTAACTCTATTTATACCAACCCACTGCCTTTTCACCAGAGACCAGCAATATTTTCTTCTTCACGTAGTCATCCAGTTCCTTTTTAAATGTAACAATTAAAGCTGTACGGAGACAATTGATGGGGACTAGCGCTTGGTCCTATCAGGAGGATCAGTGAGAATCCTCTGTAGTTTTATTTGCGTTTGTCCATTGCCAGTTTGCAAAATGTTTGCTAATTGTTTTTACCTTGTTCTTCTTCCTTTTCCCAGCTGTTATCTAAAGTGTCTACATTACGAACACTGTGTAATCGACACATTGAGAAACTGTCCTCATTCAAAGCAATACACCCGGACATTGTGCGGGTCCATTTCCCTCCGTTGTATAAGGAGCTCTTCAGCTCTGAGTTTGAGCAGATGATGCCAACGGATGGTTAAGTATTGTCATCAGAGGAGCTCGGAACCCCAGAAGTACCTGCATCAAAAAATTGAAGATATTTTGCATTTTTCCAACGCTGCACTGCAGTGGCCCAGGAGATTAACAAACACGACATATTTCTTGGGTGAGGTGTTTAATAGGATGGGGCAGGGGATGAATTAATATTAGTTTCTTCGTGAAAGTTGAACTTGTTTTTCTCATGCATTTAGTTTGTGTAGAGCACAGCGCACAGTGACATTATAATGCTGAGAAGCTAATTTAGAGCAAATCTTTTACAGGGTATATAGAGTAAATACAGTGAACATAACAGTTATTATCAGTATATCATTTTTAAACTTGATGTGCTGTGAGACGAAATATGAATCTGCAATTTAAGCACTTTTTTCCCAATTTGTACATGATATGTTGTATTTATTAGTTCTGTTAATAGGACGTGCACAAGAAATACAAGTTTAACAGTTGAGTATATGGAGGGAGGTTTGGAGTTTTAGATGCTGCTGTTAGGTTGATGTTTGTTTATAGTAGGAATGCCCACGTACTTAGTTTGATTTACAAACACACACCAATTTCCATAGTCTGTGCGGCTGATTAATGTGTCATTGATTCAGATTAAGAATGGTACGGTGAAGGGTAATAGAATCAAAATGATCTATAAAATATGAAGCCTTGTCTGGACCACTTTAGAGAGAGTTCTATTTTTATAACCCTGGTATGAATATTAGGAAGCACTTAAAATATTCCTGCAATAAAAGAGACGTGATTTGTGCAAGACAATGTTTTTTGTAAGGCAAGCCAACAATAGAAAGAAGTGTTATTTTCTAAGAGCTTGGTGTTATTTTCTTGTGAGAATATGTCTGGTCTAGTGAAATCTTTTTGATTAATGTGCCACAGTGTAAGTGTGTTTCTGCTAATGAGCAACACAAGTCTTTTTAATCTTGAAATGGAGGTTTCCTTGTGAAACAACATTCCAAAAGAAACGCAAAAATGTAGAAATGTCTAAAGTAAGTGTTTGTGTGTGCGTGCGTGTCTCTGTGTGTGTGTGTGTGTGTGTGTGTGTGTGTGTGTGTGTGTGTGTGTGTGTGTGTGTGTGTGTGTGTGTGTGTGTGAATGATCAGTCTGTATCACTGTTGCTTTTTGCACATTAACTTCATTCCTTGGTAGTGCAATATGTACAAAGAGTACTTGCTAGTGTACATTTAACCCCTCAGGGAAGAAAAAAAAACCTGTTTGTACAGTCTCTTATTCTGCTAAGGGCTGTTGAGTAGTTCATTTTGTGTGTCTGTGTGTGAGGCAGTCAGTCTGGCTCTAATCCTGGAGTGAGTCTGGATTCAGGAGTCAGGCCACTGTTTGTTTGAAATGCTCCAAAACATGTTGATTGTGTAACGCTCCTGGCAATTGCTGTTACTGTGAAAGACAATCCAGAATTCTGATTAAATGATAAGAATCCGAGGAAGAAAAATCTTGAAGGTCCGACAGAAATCAGATAGAGGGTTTGAACTTATTTTAGCTCAGGGATAATTTAGATTATAATGAAGGTGTGGAATGGTCAGTATTTCTTGTAACAGTAAACACAGCAAAGGCATTCAGGCCCTTAGAAGTTGCAAACTGAATCAACGATAATGTTGCCTACCATAATGTTTGGAGGCAATTTATTGGGCAGTGTCTGGAAGCCACTAGAGTTATTAAGGACAGTTACAATTTTGTTTTTTATAGAGGGAGAGCTGTTAGCGAAGGCTTCTATGGAATATTGGGTGAATCCTAGATTTACAATCTTGGCAATCAAAGCACTTGATCTACCGTTTTAACCATTTACTGATGCATGTTAAATGAGAGCACATGTAGGTCTCTAGCTCCCTCACATTCATCAACACTACACCAGCTCAAACAGCATTCTGGTATTTTCCATCTCCCTGAGCCCAGGAAACCGATGAAATCGGCATTTCCAAATTGGGATGGAGTGCAGTAAAAGATCCAATCTGGCACTTGGGAAAGGAGGGAAGAGTTGAATCAGTGTGGAGAATCAATTTGCATCTTGGGTCCATCTGTTACCCCTTCCCGGAACAGAGGAACCAGACCCTGGAGATAAATATAACTGGTTGACACGGAGACAACAGCCCCTGTAGAAAAGGAGTCTAGTCACCACCTTCAACTCTATCTCCATAGTGGAGTGAGTACCATCAGGTCCACACCAATCCTCAGAAGAGCATCCCACCCAGACTCACCACCTACCCTGTCCTGGTTACCTGCATCTCCCATGGCTAATCCATCAGACCTGCGCATCTTTGGACTGTGGGAGGAAACCAGAGCACCCGGAGGAAACCCACACAGACACAGGGAGAATGTGCAAACTCAAATCAACACAGACAGTTGCCCGAAGGTGGAATCAAACGTGGATCCCTGGCGCTGTGAGGCACCAGTGCTAACCACTGAGCCGCAATGCCACCCGACTTGGCGCTTAACCCCACATCTAATTTTTTTTTGTAACAGTCCCATTCCTCTGTCCATCTGCAAAAGTTGTTTTGTTCTTTCAACTGCCTACAGCAGCTCACAGCGAATAGTATTCCTGAATTCTACAAAGCAATCTGGAACTTTGGCAACCCATTATTCGTTAAAAGCCATATTCTTTTAATTACTGTTTCTGTTTCTCTGCTATTCCTGGGGCTTTAGTTCAATTTCCTGGCCCATTAAGTTATAGTTACACACAGTCACAATGAGTGATCGACACAAGCCCAAGCCTGCAGTTCAAAGTTTGCCCCTCTAGCTTCCCAAAAGTGACCCTAATAAGAAGACGTTCTCGATGAGGGCAGTCCATCTTGTCATGGGTTGAACAGAATTCTGTTCCGCAAAAAACACCGGAGACTAGACCGTGCGATTTATTCAAGACGGAGTTAGTTGGAATTTTGATGAATGAGAATTAGCGAGGGCAGAAAAGAGCATGGAGTTGAGACCGCAGCTAAATCAACCATGACCTGGGGAAGCAGACTCAAAGGAAGGATTGGCCTACTCCAGCCCTAAGTGCTGTGTTTCCATAGTAACCAGAGAGTCTAGCGCCTTTGATACAAGGGCCAGAAAAGGAAGGAACAGCTGAGAAAAATACTGCAAGCAAACATAGGCTTATGCAGACCATTGCTCCAACCAGCCCAGGCTGACAATGTTCCCAAACTAAACTAGTTCCACATGCCTGTGCTCGCTCGACATTCCTCCAAACCCTTCTATTTCATGTCATTATCTAACTGCCTTTTAAACATTGTAACTGTACCCACATCCACCACTTCCTCTAAACGTTCTTTCCACACGTAAAAAAAAGTTGCCCCAAATGTCTTTTTAAAATCTTTCTCCTCTCACCTTAAATATATGCCCCTAGTTTTGAACTCCCCCACCCCAGGGAAAAAGCCATTGCTATTCATCTTATTTATACCCCTCATGATTTTGCAAACCTCTATAAGCTCACCCGTCAACTTTCTACACTGCTGTGACAAAGATCCCAGCCTATCCAGGCTGTCCTCCCAACACAAACCTCATTCCCAGCAACATCCTGGTAAATCTCCTCTGAATGCTCTCCAATTTGAGAATATCCTTCCTGTAATGGAGACCAGAACTGGACACAGTATTCCAGAAGAGGCCTCACCAACATCCTGTACAGCCTCAACATAACGTCCCAACTCCTGTACTTAAACATCTGAGCAGTGAAGGCAAGCGTGCTAAATGCTTTCATAACCCCCCATCTACATTTGATGCAAATTTCAAAGAAATATGTACCCAAGCCCCGAAGTCTCTTTGTTCTACAACACTATCCAAGATCCTGCTTTAATATATAAGTCCTGCCCTTGTTTCATTCACCAAGTAAACAGACAGCTAATAAGCAGTTGGGCAAGCCTCCCCAGAGATATTTTTACATTCACATAAATCCTCTATACTCAACCCATTCCAGCAAGTGAGAATTCAATGCTGGACATTCACTTTACTTCATGAATTGAAGTCGATCTCTCCTTTGAGTCTGCTTCCCCAGTCAACCCATCCTCATTCTAGACAGGTGACAGTTTAACCCAAAGGTCACCCAGCCTCAGGTGAGGGGAGAGGTTGAGAAGGTAAGAGGTTGATGGTAACTTTAGCCAGTGATGGGACTTGAACCCATGCAATCACTTTGCATTGAAAGCCAGCCATTCAGCCAACTGAGCCAGCCATACATTAAAAACAATATGCTGTAGACACACAAGGACACCAGAGTTAGGAACAGGAGCTGGCCATTTGGTCCCTGAAGCCTACCTTGGTGTGGTGTGGAAAATTGGAAAGGAAGGAGCTTGCTTCTACCTCAGTCCCCCATCGAAGAAGTCAGCAGTGTACTGACAAATTGAGAACAAGCCTCCCCTGCAGTCATAAAGCACTGCCCCCCAAGTGGCAGGAGGTCCTGCTGTACAGAGCTGGCAGCTAGTCCGACAGCAGATACTGCCAGGACCACAGGGAGAGCCATAAGGGAGGCCTGATAGGACTCCAGACCCCGGAATGGAAGGGGCATGAGGCCAGGGAGGGTTTTTCCAACATTGGGTCATGAGTGGTTCAAAAGGCGATGTAGGCAGGAAGAAAGGCGAGGGACTATCTTCTGGGGAGGCACGCCCAGTGGGCAAGGAGCATCGTCCAAAGATAGAACCTGCCCCATCCTGCCACCATTTTAAAAGCAGCTGTTTCTTCGACTGGACTGGACTGGCCATGCCCATGTTTAGTGGAATGGTCAGTGAACTTTTAACAAGCTTAGCTAACCCTTCATTGCTTATTTGCAAACACTGGGCAGCTGTGGATTGCAGTGCTGTCCACAGGGGTATGACACTGGGAAAGGTGGTGGCACCCAACCTATTTTACCCTCTAAAGGCTTGTACTATCCAATGCAAGGTCATGGCTATTCCAATAGCGGCCTTGCTTCAGGTTTCCTTCCTGCCCCCGCACCATTAGTCTTAGCTCTCTTGTTGGGGGTGGCACAGTGGCTCAGTGGTTAGCACTGCAGCCTCACAGTGCCAGGGACCCGGGTTTGAATCCAGCCTCGGGCGACTGTCTGTGTGGAGTTTGCACATTCTCCCCGTGTCTGCGTGGGTTTCCTCCGGGTGCTCCGGTTTCCTCCCACAGTCCAAAGATGTGCAGGCTAGGTGGATTGGCCATGCTAAATAGCCTGTAGTGATCTGGGGTGTGTGAGTTATAGGGGAATGGGTCTGGGTGGAATCTTCAAGGGGCAGTGTGGACTTGTTGGGCCAAAGGGCCTGTTTCCACAATGTAGGGAATCTCATCTAATCTAATCTAAATTTCAATCTGAGCTGGCATTAACCTCGTCCAGACAGAAAAGAGAGGAACACTAAGCAACAACGTTACCAGCTTCCCTGTCATTGTGATCTGTACAAGAGTCCATTCAGCCTGTCACATTCTCAGTCCTGTTCCTGTACACTGCCAGTGCTCTTGTTGAGCAAATTAAGTATTGGGGAGGGGATGGGCTAGTGGTATTATTGCTGGACTGTTAATCTAGAGACCCTTTTAATGTTTTGGGGACGTGAGTTCAAATTCTGCCACAGTAGATGGTAGAATTTGAATTCAATAAGAGTTGAATGGTGACTGTGAATCTATTGCTGATTGTGGGGAAAAACCCCCATCTGGTTCACTGATGTCCTTGAGGGAAGGAAACTGCCATCCTTACCTAAGATAACAAAGTGTGGAGCTGGATGAACACAGCAGACCAAGCAACATCTTAGGAGCGCAAAAGCTGACGTTTCGGGCCTGATGAAGGGCCCAGGGCCTGAAACGTCAGCTTTTGTGCTCCTGAGATGCTGCTTGGCCTGCTGTGTTCATCCAGCTTCACATTTTATTATCTTGGAATTCTCCAGCATCTGCAGTTCCCATTATCTCTGCCATCCTTACCTGGTCTGGCCGACACGTGACTCCAGACCCGCAGCAATGTGGTTGACTCTTAACTGCCCTCTGGGCAATAAAGGCTGCCTAATAGTGCCCTCGTCCCGTGAGTGAATAAAAAAAATCATAAACCTCTGTTTCCCTCTCCACAGATGCTGCCCAACTTAATGAGTATTTCCAGAGCTTTTTCATTCTTTTTCTTTGTTTCAAGTTTTGATTGATTATTTGTTTCCCCTTCTCAAAAAAAGAACTTCTCAAAAACCCTCTCAAAAATAATAATTTCGTTCAGTCGTAAACTGCCAACTGGTTTCTGATAATTGCTGTCAAATGATGCAAATGAACAGCTGAAAATATTCTGCCTCCTTTGCAGAATGCTGTCCTGAAGAATGGCAGAATGCCAATGTAAGGGTAATGCCACATTACTGATTTTAAAAGAAGTAATGCTTCTGAGATCTGTTTAGTCTTGAATGATGTGGCGCAGTGGTATGCCCTACTTCTGGACCGGGAAGGCAGGGTTCAAATGCTATCTGCTCCAGGGATGTGTAATAACATCCCTGAGCAGGCTGATGATTAAAACATCTAAAGCTACCTAGTTTGGGGCTGTTGTAGCACTGGGGTAGTGTAACTACCTCTAGACTGGGAGGACAGGATTCAAACCCCATCTGCTCCAGAAGTGTGTAATAACATAATAAAACAATTCAATGAGAGGAGAGCTTCTGTGGTACCACCGTACCTCTGAACTAGGAAGCCTGAATTCAAGTCCCATCTGTACCAGAGGTGTTCATTATTGTCACTGGACAGACTGAATGCAAAATACAAAGGGAAAAATAAGGCAACCTCAGTTACACTGCATCTTCTGTATCACAAATCTGAATTTGTCCTTGAATTTAAACCACAGTCTCAATGTAGACAGTGGAATCCCAGTGGTAATGGCCTGTACTCAGCCACATTGGTGAAAGGTTGCAGTGTGTGGTATTGATATTGTGTCAAGTGTCACTGCGTTTCTTTACAACTGTCCTAAACCTTCACTGGTTGTAAAACTCTATTCACATAAAATAATATTTATCAACCATTCACAACTCTAGATCTTTGTGCATAGACACACTGCAGGTCAAATACACACCTCACATTTACTGAATAAATTTTCCCTTTGCATGCTCACTTACCTACAACTGGTAACCTCTCTATGACAGCACTGTTGTTCCAGCAATATTCCTTACCATGCACCTACCATGTGCTCTCAGCAATTATAAGCTTCCCAGGAAGTATCCATAGAGGCATTCACTGATGGTTCATGTGGGTGATGGAGTCAGTCTTTTTTTCATTAACAGAATATGATCTTTCAAAGCGGTTTTTAACGTGCAAACAATTTTTCAATCACGAGCAATAAAAATGAATATTTTATACGGCAAAGACGTTGAAAGGTTTTTTTAAAAAAAATATTTTTAACTAGATATTTTTGTTTGAGTTGCTGTGTATTTTGAACTCATCCAAACAATGGCCTGGTATTTTGTCGTTAACATGTCAGATCTCAGCGGACTGCTTCTCTCTCTCTGTGTCCTTGTGTGTGTTACTCCTTCTCCTTGTGAGGGAGCTGTTCTGTGTCGTGGGTTTGGGCCAATGTGGACCTTTCCAGCTGTACTATATCTTCCCAGTATAAAGAAATGCGTTAATAGAGCAAGCCCAGACAAGGCTTTTACTGTTCGTGTCAGGTGGGAAACTTTCAAATAGGATTTAATCCTCTTTTTATGGAATTTTAGCAATTTTCTTGTCTCCAAAGTACCAATAATAATAATAGATAAAACTCTAGCCATAACACCATGTTGAGCAATAAAATATAAAAATAATCACTTTCTGTGCATTGTAAGACTTAGACTTGAGCGTGTGAATGCAACCCTGTTATTTATCGCTTTCTTCCTTATAAATGACTGACTCTTTAATTTCTAACTTAAAAAGTTGCAGTGGCCCATTTGGAGTCTCTCCTCGCTCTCTGCTTTTCTCTCGCAATATTGAAAGTTCTATCACCCTATATACAGCTATCTTTTTAAAGTTCTCTGTTTGTTTCTGTATAGGTAAGAGAGGAAATGGTATTATCAAGCTGCTCAGTGCAAATATTTACCTGTTTATTAAAGACTGCATTATTATGTGTATTATATCTCTTTCAGTATATGCTATCTTAGCCATAGTTACAAACTAGGGTGTGCTATTTTGTGTTTTCTGCTGTGTGGTGATAGACAAGTTGCTTTGTGAACAAATATCTTTATTCCTAAACAATGCCACCCTTTGCTCATCTTACTTTCACTGAGTAGATCAGCCACAGATAGGTGCGTCTAGAGGACTAGACTTGGGATATGTCCAAGGACTGAGGAAGCCAGTCCTTCTCTGCCAAGGACAGTGTCAATTTCCTTTAATTATATCTTTCCAGATTCTCTCTAACTACAGTCTGCCTATCCTTAATAGTCTTGCTCCTTCACCGATTCCTAAATAAAGAAGTATTTTGATTTGTTTTGTAAATACAACTGTAAAAAATATAAGAGATTTAATGTTGTCTTTTAAATACCCAGATTTTCATTCTAATATGAATGTTGTAATATTGTACTTAGAAATGGTTATCTTTAATATTACCTTTAATAAAACTGCAGGCAACACATCAATTTTAGATGTGCTTTATGTGCGGTTATCCTATAATAAAATTATTGCTTATAATGGGCTCTGCCTGTTGTCTTCTTATTTAAAACCTTCTCACTCGGTTCACAGTTACTTCACTCAATGTTGCTGATTTTGTGCTGAATTCAGAGTCTTTGGATCACATCCTGGCTGAAAGGATGCCTTAGCCTTGTGTTGAATTTGCATTTTAACCAGAAGGTCCCTATGTCTTTGCTGTCCAACATGTCTACCTCTATCTGTCTCTGTCTGCCCATCTGCTTCTCTCTGTATGGGGTGGGGAGGGCATTTGTAAATAGGCTGGCTTCTCTAGAAAGGGAGCAGGCTGGAAGGGGACTTGATAGAAAGAGCACAGGAGGGGGTTATCATGTCTGTACTGGTTCTTAAAGGAAAGTCAGACTTAGTCCTAATTCTCCATATGTTATCTTTGACCCGTTAAATCCTCACGTTCCTATCCAATTCCTTTTCAACATTATTTATGGAAACAGCCCTTTTCAGTTCAAGCATTTCAGAGCTCCCTAATTCTCTCAGTGAATAACATGCTCCTCATCTCCCCTCTAGAGTTCTTACGGAGAATTTTAAATCCATGACCCCGATTAGAAATCCACATCAAAGGATTTTTTAAAAATCTCTCTGTTGAAATCTCTCACCACTCTATTAGGTCTTAGACTCATACAGCATGGAAACAGACCCTTCGGTCCAACCAGTCCGTGCTGACCATAATCCCAAACTAAACTAGTCCCACCTGCCTGCACTTGGCTCTCAGCCCTCCAAACATTTCCTTCGCACATTTCCTTTTCTAAGTTTCTTTTAGGTGTTGTGATTGTGCCTGCATCCACTACTTCGTCAGGAAGTTCATTCCACACATGAGCCACTCTTGCTATAAAAGATTTGT
The DNA here is from genome assembly GCF_030684315.1 of Stegostoma tigrinum. Classification (NCBI taxonomy): domain Eukaryota; kingdom Metazoa; phylum Chordata; class Chondrichthyes; order Orectolobiformes; family Stegostomatidae; genus Stegostoma; species Stegostoma tigrinum. Next base: position 7,882,121 of record NC_081389.1, on the reverse strand, counting down.
CCTTCGAGCCCTTTTTAAATCTCTCTCCTCTCACCTTAAAAATATGCCCCCTAGTCTTGAAATCCCCCCACCCTCGGGAAAAGACACGTGCCATTCACCTTATCTATGCACGTCATGTTTTATAAACCTGTATAAGGTCACCCCTCACCCTCCAGTGAAGATAGTCCCAGTCTATCCATCCTTTCTTTCAGCCACGCCCCATTCCAAGAAGAACAATTTAAACTCTTCCACTTTCCACTCAAAACTGAAGTCCCTCCTTCCCGGCAACATTCTGATGAACCTCATCTCTGCCCTTTCTGAGGCTTTACCACCTTTCCTGAATTATGATGCCTATGGAAAGGTTGTGGGGTCGTGATAATGACATGGAACTATCAATCCTGAAAACCAAACTAATGTTTCTGGTGACCAGGGTTCAACTCCCACCATAGCAGGGAGTAAAATTTTGAATTCAATAAAAATTTGGAATAGAAGGCTAACCTAATGGAGATATAATACGAAGAATTCTGGAGATTGGAAACAAACAGAAAGCGCTGGAGTAACTCAGCGTCTGTGGAGAGACAGCAGAGTTAAGGTTTGGAGTCCAGTGACCCTTCTTCAGAACTATTCTAATGATGACTTATGTAACCACTGCCAATGGGCTGGTAAAAACCTTACATAGATTACCGATGTCCTTTAAAGAAGGAAATTTGCTCTCCTTACCTGGTCTGGCCTACATCTGACCTTTGACACACAACAATGGAGTTGATCCTTAATTAGTGATGGCTAATAAATGTTAACTTAGCCAGAAACTCCCATGAATTAATTAAAGAAAAATACTCCAGCTCAGGCCTATCCAGTGATCTGTAAAACTTTAGCATGATTCAGGTGTGCAGCAGAAGAATGCTACTTAGAATCGTAGAGCCACACAGCACGGAAATGGGCCTTCGGACCATCCAGTCCCGGCTGACCACAACCACAAACTAAACTAGTCCCACCTGCCTGCTCCTGGTCCATATCCCTCCAAACATTTCTTATTCATGTACTTATCCAAACGTCTTTCAAACATTGTAACTGTACTCCTCAGGGAGTTCCTTCCACACATGAACAACTCTCCCTTTAAAAATATTTGCCTCTTGTGCCTTTTTTAAATCTCTCTCCCCATAACTTTAAAATATACACTCGGTCCTTGAAATCCCCCACCTTAGGGGGAAAAAAAAATCACCTGTTATTCACTTTATCTATATCCCTCTCCTCATGACTCAAACTCTCCGTTCCTTGCAAGATCCTGGTAAATCTTTTTCTGAGCTCTCCCCAGCTTAATAATATCCTTTGTACAACAGACACGCTAGAATTGAACAGAGTCCGCCAGAGGAGGCCTCACCCTTGTTGGGTCTCAGTGGTTTGCTCTTTAGAGGGCCAGTGCAGACTTGATGGGCCAAATGGCCTCTTGCTGCACTGTAAGGATGCTATAATACTGGTAAAGCTGTTTAAGAGCACACCAAAGTAAACAATCTCTCACAATGAAGGCCTGCCATCCATCACCATCCTGTATCATGTTACTGAGCTAATGCTAAAAGCCACTTGCCTGCTCTCATGCCCTCTGTGGCACTTGGGTAACTAACTTCCAAAACACTACATCTGTAACATCGACTGCATCACCTCAATCACATTTCTCTGTTAATTCCAACAGTTTAGTCAAATTAATCAGACATTATGTGATGAGCTGACTCTCATTGATTACGCTTTGCGACTCCAAACGGAATGATTCACATTACAGTGGTGTCACTATAATATTGCTCCTAATCCCAAGGCCCAAGCTACTGCTGCAGTGGCATGAGTTCAAATCTCAGAGAAGCACAGAAAGCAGGAGCAGGATAGGCCATTCAGCCTGCTCTGCCATTCAATATTTTCCCACTTTCTCCCCATACCTTTGCTCCTTTTAGCCCTAAGAACTATATTTAACTCCTTCCTGGAGGTATTCAGTGTTCTGGTCTCAACCATTTTATGTGGCAGAGAATTCCACTGGCTCACCAATCTCTGGGTGAAGACATTTCTCCTCATCTCAGTCCTAAACGGACTGCCCCGTATCCTTAGACTATGGTGCGTGGTTCTGGACTCTCTGGTCATTAGGAACATACTTTCTGCATTTACCTTGGTGCACCACAGAATTTTGGGGAAGTTAAATTTTGTGAATTAATAAATCTGTAATATAAAACTAGTAATGATGACCCAGAAACTACTAACTATTGTTGAAATCCAATTCATTCAGCACTGCCATTTATGGAATCCCTACAGCGTGGAAACAGACCCTTCGGCCCAACAAGTCCACACCGACCCTCAAAGCATCCCACTCACACCCATCCCCCAATAACACACCTAACCTACACATCCCTGAACACTACAGGAAATTTAGCGTGGCCAATCCACCTAATCTGCACATCTTTGGAGTATGGGAGGAATCTGGAGCACCCAGAGGAAACCCACACAGACACGGGGAGAACGTGCAAATTTCACACAGACAATTGCCCAAGGGTGGAATCGAACCCAGGTTCCTGGCACTGTGAGGCTGCAATGCTAACCACTGAGCCACCACTGACTTCAGACCCGCAGCAACATGATTGACTCTTAACTGTCCTCTGAAATGGCCAAACCAGGCATTCAGTTATGGTCAAACCATTCCAGATAAGTTGAATAAGTGTAAAACTGGACAGATTGTTGGGCACCAGAGGAGACCTTCCAATGAAACCTGCAAGGACCTTCTCCCTCATGCTGAGGAACCTGGACCAAAATTGGGAGGACTGTCCCACAGATGAGCCAAGCAGCAGCCTGACAAAACCATACTCTTGAATCCTACTTTATAGATGACAGCCCAGGCACTGCTAACATCATAAGATAATAAAATGTGAGGCTGGATGAACACAGCAGGCCAAGCAGCATCTCAGGAGCACAAAGGCTGACGTTTCGGGCCTAGACCCTTCATCAGAGAGGGGGATGGGGTGAGGGTTCTGGAATAAATAGGGAGAGAGGGGGAGGCGGACCGAAGATGGAGAGAAAAGAAGATAGGTGGAGAGAGTATAGGTGGGGAGGTAGGGAGGGGATAGGTCAGCCCAGGGAAGACGGACAGGTCAAGGAGGCGGGATGAGGTTAGTAGGTAGATGGGGGTGCGGCTTGGGGTGGGAGGAAGGGATGGGTGAGAGGAAGAACAGGTTCGGGAGGCAGAGACAGGTTGGACTGGTTTTGGGATGCAGTGGGTGGAGGAGAAGAGCTGGGCTGGTTGTGTGGTGCAGTCGGGGGAGGGGACGAACTGGGCTGGTTTAGGGATGCGGTGGGGGAAGGGGAGATTTTGAAACTGGTGAAGTCAACATTGATACCATTAGGCTGCAGGGTTCCCAAGCGGAATATGAGTTGCTATTCCTGCAACCTTCAGGTGGCATCATTGTGGCACTGCAGGAGGCCCATGATGGACATGTCATCTAAAGAATGGGAGGGGGAGTGGAAATGGTTTGCGACTGGGAGGTGCAGTTGTTTGTTGCGAACTGAACGGAGGTGTTCTGCAAAGCGGTCCCCAAGCCTCCGCTTGGATTCCCCAATGTAGAGGAATCCACACCGGGTACAGTGGATGCAGTATACCACATTGGCAGATGTGCAGGTGAACCTCTGCTTAATGTGGAATGTCATCTTGGGGCCTGGCAGAGGGGTGAGGGAGGAGGTGTGGGGGCAAGTGTAGCATTTCCTGCGGTTGCAGGGGAAGGTGCCGGGTGTGGTGGGGTTGGAGGGCAGTGTGGAGCGAACAAGGGAGTCACGGAGAGAGTGGTCTCTCTGGAAAGCAGACAGGGGTGGGGATGGAAAAATGTCTTGGGTGGTGGGGTCGGATTGTAGATGGCGGAAGTGTTGGAGGATGATGCGTTGTATCCGGAGGTTGGTGGGGTTGTGTGTGAGAACGAGGGGGATCCTCTTAGGGCCGTTGTGGCGGGGGCGGGGTGTGAGGGATGTGTTGCGGGAAATACGGGAGACGCGGTCAAGGGCGTTCTCGATCACTGTGGGGGGAAAGTTGCGGTCTTTGCCTGCCTGCCTCTTTGTAGGTTACGTGGAACAGTCCCTCTTCCGCACCTACACAGGCCCCAAACCCCACCTCTTCCTCCGGTACATTGATGACTGTATCGGCGCCGCCTCTTGCTCCCCAGAGGAGCTCGAACAGTTCATCCACTTCACCAACACCTTCCACCCCAACCTCAAGTTCACCTGGGCCATCTCCAGCACATCCCTCACCTTCCTGGACCTCTCAGTCTCCATCTCAGGCAACCAGCTTGTAACTGATGTCCATTTCAAGCCCACCGACTCCCACAGCTACCTAGAATACACCTCCTCCCACCCACCCTCC